>NC_136068.1:1089674366-1089930736 GCF_964261635.1 Lissotriton helveticus
TATTTACCTTAGACTAACAATGCTTGTTAATGGCATGCAAGGTAAAAGCATATGCATGTTAAAAAAGTGCGAGGTAAGGTGTAGTTAAGGCATGCATTTTTTTTTACCTGCGTTGTTCCGTCATACAACCCTGGTGAACTGCTGCGCAAGCAAGGCTGGTTCTTTTATAAATGGAGGGGGCCTCCAAGAGCCACCAACCGAGTTCTCTCCGGACTAGGTAAGATGCAGGCAAATGTGTGTGAGCCGTCGGCGAGGTCACCTGCCTAAACTGTGGTGGCTTAGAAGACGGCGCCGACTTTGTGAAAACCAGTCGGGCAGGCATTGCTGCATTTGCTAGTATTGCTACAATAAATCGCAAGTGCTGAGCAGAGTATGTTTAATGTTCCACCCTCTTGCAGGTAGCACCTTATGCTCAGCGTCGGATTGGTAACACGGGCATTCGGGCAATGCCTGAGGGGCCGGTGTCAGAGTTCTGCTGTGGGCTGCTTTTTTGAGCAGTCTGGGGGGGCCATTTGGGCGCTGTCTCTATTGTTCGAATACAGCCAGCGGCCCAGTGGGTGTCTGAGTGGCCGCTCTAGAGGCAGATGGACGCTCATTACCTCCGTTTAGCAACAGGCAGAGGTGTCACTCCCTTTGTCTCGCGGCCGGCCCATTAATGTGTGCACATGCTGAGCGGGGGCAGGGGGCCTGAGTAGAAGTGGCCTCACTTGTTTCACCAGTGTAAACGAATGGGTGGATTTTTCTAACCCCCTGCCCCCCTCAAAGTTTTTTTTATAAGTTTACGCTAAAGCAGTGATTTGAGGAGTGATTTATGCAAATGTGGGCCGATTTTTTTTTGTTGCGTGCCCGGGACGATTTTCAATCCAATCCAACCCTGTTATGCTACAAAAGATTTCTGAGCTGGTGTTTGGGCCCTTGGTCGTGCTATTCACGTGGAAGTTGAGAAGAAAATCACTAAACGGAAAACCGAGGGACTTTCAAATGTCAAATATACAGACTGTGGATTTCAGAAAGATGTGGGTACTGGGGAGAAAAAGGGCACAAGTGCCCAACAGAGATTGCAAAGGTGTAGCGGCGCTGTCTAGTTGTTGCACGTCACGTACAGACGTGACGTGCGGCCGCCATGTTTAGGGCTGCGCGCGCAGCGCGCATTTAGAGCGCAAACAGCCGAGATACAGAGATGCGGCTCGGCGCTCTTCAGGGCGAATATAATTAATAAAGAACAGTTAACCACAAAGGTTGCAGCGTCCTCATTGGGGGTAAGATCACCCACACTACAATGGCGACGAGGGTGGGATACTAGACCCCCTGCCCCCCCCAGGAGAACCAGACCACCGAAGAAAAAAAAAAATAAGAAACACCAGCAGCTACCGGTGGCTAGAGGGCACGCAGCATGGACAAGAACCACAGGAAACCTGTTGACAGGAGGAGCAGGAGGTCGAGAAGTGACCAGCAGCCCCCACACAGGTACAATACCCTGAAGAGCATGGCAGAGCTCAGCACAGCCTAGGACAGCAAGTACCTACCCGGACAGGTAGCCCCAGCCCAGAGAAGCTTAGGACTAAGCGCGCCTGAGCACGCGACGACCCACCAGACAGGATAAAACCGCGCTGGATCCCCCAGGCAAGATTGAGGGGGCGGACGAAGGCAGTCCCCAAGTGCAAACAGACAAGGAAGAGCGAGACAACACGCCAGGGAGTCCCAGAGGCCAAGCGAGTGCGCCTCCCACGATCAAGGGCGAGAAAATGAGTGCGCAGGCAGGGTACGCGATGGCGCCAGTGCAGTTCCTGCCCAGACCAGGAGAACCGCTTATGAAGTGGGAAGACTGGAGGGAATATATCGATAATTTCATAGGAGTCTTGGAGGATGAGAGTGAAGAACAATTCAACCCCAAGAGGAAGAAGCGCATATTATTGCTCAACCTGGGCCCAGAAGGCCTGAGAATTTACAAAAGCCTAGTGCCAAAAGAAAGAGGAAGCACTGACGTGGATGTGTATGCCCATGCCATCGAAGACCTGAACGAGCACTACAGGCCGGCGGTGTGTGTTTCCGTGGACAGGTTCAATTTCCAGCAAAGGAAACAACGCCCGGGAGAGACAGTGGAGGAATATGTTGCGGCTTTGAAGAGACTAGCGGCCACGTGCAAGTATGGTAATTGGGAAGAGGAGTTCATCAAAGACCAGGTGGTGATGCATACCACGAGCACAGCGGTGCAGGACAAGCTGTGGGCCAGTGGGGACACTACCCTAAAGGAGGTGATGGTAATAGTCAAAAGGGCAGAACTGGCGCGCAGGTGTGCGGAAGCAACGAGGAAAGAGACAGCCCCCAACGCCATGGTGAACAGAATAGGCGAGGAAGAGCCCCACAGGGACTACAAGAACAAGGGTTCGGCAGCAAAGGGTCCCAACAAATGGCAAGGCAACCCAGGCCCTCCAGGGAAACAAGCAGGAAGTAGCAAGAAACCATGCTATCGGTGCGGGAGCTGGTCGCACGAGGCGCACGACAGGAAGTGCCCAGCATTCCGCGCCAAATGTTTGTACTGCGGTATAGTGGGCCACTATGAGAAGGTGTGTCGGAGGAAGTCCTCGAAGAGCATGGTGAAGTATGTCGGACAGGACAGCGAAGAACAAGAAGAGGGCGCAGAGGAAGACGTCGACACAATCATCTACATAGAAGATCAAGCACTAAGCGTAGATGGCCAGGTGTTGAACGTTGATGGCAAGAGAACGATGAAACCGGTCCTGGAGATGCTGATTGGCGGAATACCTATAAAGGTCGTGGCTGACACTGGCTCATCATCCAAAGAGCGGTGTGGAAGGAGAGTTTTGCACCACATCTGGGCCCAGAACTGGAGAAGCTGGACATACGCCCAGTGACGTACAACGGGGACCGCATTCCCATTGCTGGATTCAGACCATTAGATTTTAAGTTCAGAGGCCGGTCAGCGTTCTGCAAACTGTACATATCCGAGAGAGGACCCTCGGTCCTAGGATGGCTCGACCAAGGAGACCTGGGCATCAAGCTGGACCCAGGGGGCAAGGAACAGATACTACTCACAGAACCGGGAACCTGGCCTGACCTAGACAAATGGAAAGAAGAGTACCCCAAGGTATTCGGAGGCACAGTCGGAAGGATGGAGAAATTTGCGCACAAGATAGTCTTGATAGACGATGCAGTACCGGTCGCCCACAAAGTGAGGAATGTACCTCTGGCGGTGAGGGACGCAGTGCAAGAAGAACTACAGGATCTGGAAAGGAAAGGGATCATCGAACCCATCACGTGCGCGGAGTGGCTCGCGCCCCTAGTGGTAGTGAAGAAGCCAAGCGGGAAGATCAGGCTGTGTGTCGACCTACACGAGTTGAACAAAAACATAGTGGTGGAAAAGTTCCCCTTGCCCCGGATCGAGGAAATGCTAGCCAGAACCAGGGGAGTCAAATGGTATTCCACAATAGACTTGACCTCCGCCTACCACCAAATCGCCCTGCATACGGAAAGCCGAAAGCTCACTTCCTTCATCACCCCATTCGGGTGCTACCAGTTCCGCCGCATGCCGTTCGGGCTAGCCTCGGCGGCTGCTGTGTTCCAAAAATTGATGCACCAACTGTTCAAAGACACTGAAGGAGTCCAATATTTTCAGGACGACATCCTGGTAATGGGATGAGACAAACCGGATCACGACAGCAAACTAGGAAAGGTGCTAAAGATCCTCGAGAGTAAGGGCCTCACAGCCGAATGGACCAAGTGCCAGATAGGAATGGAGTCCGTCACGTACCTGGGGCATGAGATAGGGGTGCGTGGGGTTACCCCGAAAACAGACAATGTGAGAGCCATCTGCGATGCGCCACCGCCTTCCAACAAAGAAGAAGTCCGATCGTTCCTTGGAATGGCGGAATATTATAGTAAGTTTGTGCAGCAATTCGCATCCAAAACCCATCACATGAGGCAGCTGACACGAGACAACACGGAATTCTGCTGGTCGGAGGCAGCGCAAGGTGAATTCGAGATCATCAAGAGAGAGGTGGCCGGAGCAGTCCCACTCCAAGGATATGACCCCCAAGGCACCACGGTTCTAACCACGGACTCCAGCGACAAGGGACTGGGCGCCGTCCTCATGCAAGATCGAGGTCAAGGGAGAATGGAAACGATCAGTTTTGCATCCCGCACGCTCAGTGAGACCGAGAAGAAGTACAGTGTAATTGAAAAGGAGATGCTGGCGGTCGTATGGGCCATGACCCGTTTCAGGCAGTTCTTGTGGGGCACACGGTTCTTGTTAAAGACAGATCACAAACCCTTACTGAAGGTGCTAACGTCCAGCGGACATGCAAGTGCCACGCCGCGGATCTCAAAGATGACACTCAAGTTGCTTGAGTTTAGGTACGACGTAGAACACATCCCCGGCAGCAGGAACAAGGTGGCAGACTACCTGAGTAGAGCGGCAGCTGTGGAGCAGACTGGAGAGGACCAAGCAGGGGCAGAAGAAATGGTGGCACTCATGGAAGACCAAGAGAAAACCATTGAACACCAGGAATGGAGGCAGGCCTATGGGAAAGATCAGGTCCTTGAGGAAGTAAAATCCTACATCACTAGGGGGTGGCCTGAGAAGAGACTAACCCGTGGAGACCTCAACCCATACTTCGAAGTCAGAGAAGAGTTGTCGATGGACGACCAAGGAGTGTTTGTATACAGAGGGGAGAAAGTCATCCCCCCAGCAGAAATCATCCCCAAACTATTGGACATGCTCCACGAGGGACACTTGGGAATAGGAAAACTGAAACTAAGAGCCAAGCAAAACTACTGGTGGCCAGGGATGGACGTAAGGGCCGAGAGGCATGTCAGGGACTGCCCACAGTGCCAAGGGGCAGACAAAACGCTCAAACCACTCCGCCCAGCCCTAGGCAAATTTGACCCCCCGAGAAATCCGTGGGAGGAGTTGTCAGTGGATATACTGGGCCCCATCCTGGATGTGCAGGGAGTTCAGAAGTACGTATGTGTCCTGGTGGATAGATACTCGAAATGGCCCGAGTTGAAAATAGACGAGGTGATGGATACAG
The DNA here is from genome assembly GCF_964261635.1 of Lissotriton helveticus. Lineage (NCBI taxonomy): Eukaryota > Metazoa > Chordata > Amphibia > Caudata > Salamandridae > Lissotriton > Lissotriton helveticus. Next base: position 1,089,679,418 of record NC_136068.1, read on the forward strand.
AGACCATCATAAAGTTCCTGGCGGACACTTTTGTGAGAGAAGGCATCCCGAAGTCCATCCTAAGCGACAATGGCCCCCAATTCAGATCAGAGAAATGGAGCAACTTTATGCAAAGAAATGGAGTTTTAGCAAAGCACACGTCCATATACCACCCGGCTGGGAACGGACTTGTGGAGCGATTTAACAGAGTGGTGATGGGGTCTGTGCAGGCAGCCATCTCCAACAACAAGGACTGGGAAAGAGAGATTGAACGCATGGTGTGGGCGCATAGGATCACCCCCACAGGGACAGGGTACAGCCCTTTTCAAATACTGAGAGGCCGCGAACCATTCACCCGGTACAACAGAGTGTGGAAGGAAAAAATCATAACAAGTGAATGGTCCCCTGCAGTAGTGCGAGCCAACTTGGAAAAAGCACAAGCCAATTACTCTAGACACTACAATGCCCGGAGAAATGTGAAGGAGACCGAGCTGGAGAAGGGGGAATGGGTACGAGTAAAAGTGGCCACGCTAAGGAGGAAAGGAGAGAGTAAATACAGCAAGCCCCTGCAAGTCAAAGAAGTGATGGGTAGGGCGGCTTTGCTGAGCGACGGCAATGTGTGGTCACAGGATCGCATGGCTAGATGCAAAGGAGTGCAAGGTTGGGACCGAGGTGGAGAAGGCCCAGAAGATGTACAGGAAGGGACTCAGGAACAAAACCGATCAGATGGAGAGTTGGAGGTGAGCAGAGGAGATCAGCGAGGAGAGAGTAAGGACTATGGTGAGCAGGAGTCAGTTGGTGAAGCGGGAACGAGCAGGCGTGATGGAGGCGCGACCGCGCTCGAAGGTGGAGGAAGGAGCGAAGAGACGCAGGAAAGAGTGATCCCGCCTGACCCCCTGAGACTCACGCGGAGTGGTAGGGCGGTGATTAAGCCCGCAAGATTTCGATGACTTTGATATGAACGACGGACAGTGAGTTAAAAGTTGTTTGGAAAAAAGGGGAGATATGTAGCGGCGCTGTCTAGTTGTTGCACGTCACGTACAGACGTGACGTGCGGCGGCCATGTTTAGGGCTGCGCGCGCAGCGCGCATTTAGAGCGCGAACAGCCGAGATACAAAGATGCGGCTCGGCGCTCTTCAGGGCGAATATAATTAATAAAGAACAGTTAACCACAAAGGTTGCAGCGTCCTCATTGGGGGTAAGATCACCCACACTACAAAAGGAAAGTTGTACGAAGCGAAGGAAAGAATGTGAGTGATTGGGACACTCTGAAGACCACTACCCCTTTCACAGTCCTCAGTAATCAATGTTCAGTTTACAGTCTCGTATTTTCTAGAATTTAAACATTTTCAGTATTATTTACAAAATTGCTTATTATTGTCTATAAAGTCGCACATCACACTTCGGCTTGTCGAGTTTCGCAGAATATATCGTTAAAAATATTCACATTCTTTACACACTCGTGCCACCTGGTGGTTCCAGGAAGAACAGTTTTCAAAGGATTTAACAAATAACGTAGGACCGAAATCGGATGATGTTGAAGACCCTGGAAAGATTTTAGGCGAAATGCTAGGCTATGCTTCGACATAGCCATCAACCTATTTATTATGACGTTTGTTTAATACTTTGAGATAGCAAAAGGCAAAACCTAAGGAAACCTTAGTCACTAATTTACATCAGCAGGGTTTGTTCATCATCCCAAGACATCAGGTTCATGGAGGACGGTTCACGCTCGTGGTATAAGCCTTAGAGGCACTACGCTAAAGACCAAGCTTGTGACGTAGTGCAGCAGGCGCATGCGTGGACACAAGGTGACGCCCCCTCTGCCGAACACCAGTGTGAAGGAGTTCTGTATTTGAGAAGCTAACGCCTGCGGTACAGTATTATTAGAAGTGAAAAAACTTGGCACTACTGGTGGAGATAACTTTGCACCATGGAGCTCGGAGAGCCAGGCCACTAACAACTATGACGTCCAAATCTTTGCTCTGCTACAGTCAGTGCTGCAGCCCGCCAAAGCTGTCTATTGCACATAGTCCCTCCTCGGTTCCTAAGAGAAATAAAAGGTCAGGGCTTTAATTGGGCCGGGAGCAGCTGGAGCTCAGCACCGGCAGTTTGAAAAAGCAGGTGCGGAGACGAGTCCCTATCGGGCTCTCTATTTCTGCCATCAGCCCGAGGATGAAATAAAATCTTAACTCAGCAGCGGTACCACACTTTGCTGTCTTTGATGTATATTCAAAGAGACTCGTTATAGTTCTTTCACAGACTCATAATTTCAGAACTGAAGCATTTTCAATATTCTATACAACGAAGCCAAAGTTGTTGCTTATTTATTTTATGCAACTAACAACTATTGGCATTGCGTATCTGAAGTTGTTGCTAAATCTGAAGGTTAAACTCTTTTTTTCATAATACATTTTATTTAGTTTCCATGGCACATGAAGTCCGGAGCCCAGAGCATACATTATAGATACATTTCAGAGTGGAAAGTGTCAAACAGGTTTAAAATAACATATTGGCCTGCAGAAAAATAGGACAGATACAGGATTTACACAGTGAAGGTTAAACTTTTGACTGTGATAACCCTCTTGGTGTATCCGAACATCCACTTCCTCACGGTCAACCTGTTGTTTTACTATAGTGTTTGACTGCATTCTATGTACATTTTGCATTAAAACTTTAAAAATCAATTTCTCCTGTTCCAGTTAATCTATTTTGTTGATCTTGGTGTCCATCAAGTCATTTATTTGTTCTCTAATTGGTTAGGAGTTTTATTGCGTTGTGTTATTTACTTTAAAATTGTTGCTACTAGTTGCACATGGCACACAATTCTGTGGGGAATGATGGGTGCTTGTGTTTTAGCTACCAGGGGTTAAGCAGAGATTCTCTTAGAATTGTGTTTTGACTTAACCAGAGTGGGTCCACCCCTCCCAAATGAATTACCCCATTTCTTACAATCCCTAAACTTTAAGATTATCACTAACCACTGGACTTTATTATAATTTAATGGATTTCTACTGTGAGTGCGCCTTCAGCAACAGGCCAGCATTACTGCAAAGGTCAGATCACTCCTGAGACAGCATTTGGAGACTGTGAACGTTTTCTTGTTGACCGAGCTGCGGTGTCATCACGCTTTCCATGATTATGTCCAGGAGCAACTACTGAGGCGGATTCCTAAACTACCACACCAGCTCTGGCATACTCTGCGGTGACCACAAGCAAAAGAAATTTCACAGCGATGCCGATTGATCGGACACAAACTACCTACCTCCCAAGAACAGACCTTCAACAATGAGCATTGACAAGCTAATCATTTTTTTGTTTGACTTGCACAGTAAATCAAACTGCCTTAACTCCATCAACCTAAAAAAGACATCCTGGATAAAACTGCTGTGTGATGGGATTTTGTGTCTCCCGGATAGCCAGTCACCAAGAGGTGAGGGGACATCACCTGAAGTCTGCCCAACTTGCTGGGGAAACTGTAGGGCTGCGCAGCACTTATAAATCTGTCTGCCTGCTCAGAGAGGGAATGAGAGTGCCTGTCCCTGTAGGAGCCCACCTGTTCAGGAGGAGCTACCCAGACATGTTCCCTCTGCGAGAAACACTCAGAAAAAGCTGGCTTGTAGTGGAAGTGTACCTGCTACCATCCTGAGCTACTAGGGGGTGCTCCCCCCGCCTCCATGCATTTGTCATTTGGTGAACTACATGAAGGAACATTAACTTTACTCATCAGTGTGCCATCCAGCTTCACCGCGGTTACTTAAGGGCCTGCCTGCTGCCGGGGATAAGCTGTGTGTCCAAAGTTCAATACTGCTGCAGCCAAAGACTCGCACAATGACAGGGGCTGCAAATGCCAAAATGAGATGACTGATGAAATCGGCTTGTCTTTCCGCACCTCCAAAGTAACTATTGATGCAGGGCCACCTCCATAACCCTGCTATCACTGCCAAATGCCTCTACTATGTGATCACAAAGGATGCAGGATTAACACAACAATGCTGAGTAGCCCTTTGCTCGGATACATAAAGAAAGAATGAGAGAGAGTATGTCTTGCCCTAGAACTGGGTATTTAAACTGAACCAGTGTACCACCCAACCTTTTAGCATGATACAAGACCGAGGAGATGGACAGGTTCCCCCCCATTGGGCCACGGATTCAACAACCATATTAGCATACCTGCACTTCAGCCAATTCCTGCCTGAGAATGCACATAAGTAAATGTCATGCATGGGCAAGTGGGGGCTACAGCCATAGTGGAATAAGGCTGTAGTAGGTCAAAGATGATCACTCCTTATCAAAACCCAAGGTGGGTGTGAGAACTATCCAAATTGCTAACATCCTATAGCGATTTGAAGTACCCTGCAACTGATCGCCATTCAATCAATCAATCAATCAATCAAGACATTTATAGAGCGCACTACTCACCCGTAGGGTCTCAAGGCGCTAGGAGGAGGGGGGTGCCGTTACTGCCATTACTGTGATATTGGGTTTTTGTGTTACTATAATAGCTCTATTTTTTACAAGAAAAGTACTGGGCTGGGCAGCATCCTACTGTAACTACTCATTGATTGTTGAGTTCTGAGTTCATGCTTCCCAGCACCACCTGTATGTAGTTGGACTCGAGCGTTTTCTTTATAAAGCGTTGAAAATCTGGGTGCCACTGACCGCGTTTTTGTACGAGATAGCAGTACGGATCTCTCAAGCTGCAACTCTAATACAGTACAGGTACGTTTCACTTTCGAGCTATAGTATCTTTAAGCCGATTGCTAGACTTAGTAAATTAGCTTACTGCTTTTACAGATAGTTTGCAATATTAGCATTTACTTGCTTGTAGCACTAACAGCAACCGACGTATTTCACAGATAAGGGATTGTGAGTCACTGCCTTTTAGACTATCATTTCACATCATAGGTATTGCGCAGTTTATTTTTCCTTTCAAATCGTACATCATTAACCCCGTGCCCTTTATCACTGCTAGAAGATTATCTGAAAAAAGATTAAACGGTGTTTTTTGACACATACAGCTAAACTTCGTGCAATCTTCGTGCCAGCCATTATGCTATGGTTCCGTTAGGAAATTGGCAACACATCATCCTCCACGCTAACCAGCAATGCACTTAATTTATTTAGTTTTAGAAATGTACTGTTCGATGTATAAATTAGCTCTGAAGCATTCTTGGCACATAGCACATAGCACTTCAGCAATGTTTAGTGTAGTAATTTAAAACCGGAGCAACCAGTATGCCGAAGACGCCTCACAATGAGACTGACAGCTTTATTCTCATAAAATGTGGAAACCACGGACTTTATAGATGTAATGAGCAGCCCCATAGAAAACGTTTAGTTATCCACCAACAGCTTATACTTATTAAAAGTAGTTCATCTATCAGTATTAGAACTACTGAAATATATGCTATGGGCATATTTAGGTAGACAGGCGGACGGGGGGGGGGGGGGGGTGAATCTTACCAACATTCCATTCTGTTTTTTTCTAAATAGGACAAAGCAAGTTCAATAGAGCTGACTTCAGATTCACAACGATTAGAAGAAGATAGAAAATTATTGTCAACAACTGGGGAGCAGACCTCCAACGTAAGATAGGCCTTCCTTTTTAGCACGATTCTTGCCACCATAGTGTCAAACCATCATAATACCCAATGTATATCACAACTCTTATATAGGATATATTTATTCCTTTCTTAGGACTAATCTTTTAAAGATAAATGGCATAACAGATCTACTCAGGTCTCCGTCGATACTTGAACAGACTTTAGCAATTCTTCATATAAACAATGTGAGGATGTCAGATAACGGCTAAGAGGTATAATCCTTCCTTTTCTTATCTATCAAGAACCTCGTTAAAATATAACTAGGAGCAGTGACAGTCTAACCATTTCCAACATTCTTTTCCTGGTTTCAGCATCATAAAATAAAAACCTGAAAGCAAAATAGGAAACTGCATCTTGCCAAGCGGTTCTTTGACTCTATAAGTAGGTACATTCAATTATGATCCATTCAGGTGGTGGTTTTCACACAAGAGTGTATCTTCCTAAATCGGGACAAACTGGCGAGATACCTTTCTAACTTGTTCTTCCTATCTCTACACCTCTATATTAACCACTTGATTTCATAACTATCACCATCTATTTCTTCAATTCTGCCACAAGCTAGGAACCTATTGGGGTCTCTCAGCTCTTGGATCACGAAAGGTATTCTTTTCCCTCTTTTGATACAGGCACCACTATGTGGGCCGTGTATCTAACACAGCAATAAAATATTTTTCGAATGAATGAAATAGTAGCACATAACCTGGCTTTGAGAAACAGGATGCAACGTATACCGTATACTGTTAAACTAATATGGCTGAGATACATCAGGCTAACATGTGAGTCTCTAGGAAGGACGGAATTATGGCAGGACCCGGGTAACGCTTGTGGCAGGACCACTCGGAAACTTCTGTCGAGAGAGTTCTACGAGCGAAAGCTACTTGTCTCGATCGAGAGTACACATGAAGGGTCCCTAACCAATTTGTTCACTATGTCCAAGGACCTATATTTCCCCGAGCCGGTCCTTGATGGAATTAGTCCCGTCCTGACAAGCAAACTTTTCATGCAGTTGGCACACTTACCCTTGGGGCCTTTACGGATCGATGGGGCAGGTCACAGCCCCCAACACAGTGCCCAGCCTGTCGACACCCTTGTGAAAACGATCTCCACATTGTGTTTTTTTGCAAAGCCTACCAAAGACCAAGAAAATATTGGCTTGTCCCACTCCTGAAAAATCTCGGGTTTAGGCTATATCGCCCAGCCTATAGAATATTAAAGACAGACTTATCCCCCTTTATTGTGTTTGCTGTGGCGAAGTTTTTAACAGCTGTGTGGTACATTCGTAATCGTTGTATCAAGCTAAATACGGACAAAAGCATTGCTTGATGATTTTTAAATTGTTACATTTTCTAATTCTTCCTTTTATAATATTCCCCCGAATGTTTTAATAATTGCTTACTTTTACTGCTTTGCCTAATCTTTAAATTACAATCTGATTTCTTTCCTTTTTAACTATTTAAATTTCTGTTGTAACCTTTTATGATCTATATTGATCGAAATAAAGATTGTGAATGAATATGCAATATATTATACTTCTCATTTCAGATGTGAAGAACCCCATCATTTTAATATTTGTATGTCTATGTATATGTTTGGCCCTGATGAAGGTGATGTAAATTAAATAGTTCACCGAAACGTACGTAGGCCCTATGCATCTGGGACCCCTGTACTATGAAACAAAGAAGGAACGAGAACCAAAAGAAGGAGTGATATATAATATATCAAGGGAAATACGTGATAATTCATCTACTAATAATCACGTGGGATTCTCAGTTGCATTGATGTCTTTTGTTGTTTTTTATTATACTGTGTTACTGGTATGAGTATGTGTGGTATTGCAATGAATGAGGTGGATTGAGTGATATAGAGATTGATAGCACTGTGGAGCTTTTATGTGGGGTTCAAAATCAATGTATCACTGTTAATAATGAGTTTCTAGCACTGAATTAAAAAAATGTTTTGCTTTATGTCTGAAAATACTAAAAAATGTCAAAAAATGTTTTTTTCAAGTCTAAAGTATGAAAATGAAAATAAATGAAAAACTAAAGAATAATATGTCCATGTGAATATTTTCTATCATGGTTGCATCTCTGTGAAATGTTTAGATTAATTCCACTTTAAATGATTAACAGATCAGATTAGAGGTTTTGCATATGTATTTGCTGCTTTTAAGATCATTCATTTTGTTTACCTGTGCAATATCTCGAAAAAGATATGTAATCATCAAAAGAAATATTTTTTTCTTGACAACTAGGACAAAAATAATAAGCCTCGGACGTTTCAAAGGAATATAATTTATGAAAATCCAATATGGTAACTGTGTTTGTGCCTTTTACGTGGGCAGCACCGTGTAACATTGTAGACGTGCGCGCTTGAGCTCGGTTGGAGCCATGTTAAACTGGATTGACAGATAATTGAGCATGCTCGCAAAACGACCACGTTAAAGTCAGGCAAAACGTTCTACACCACTATTTAACGTCTAATGCCCAAGCCTATCTGCAGAAATATATATATATATACACACATACACCAACTCGGCTCTCCCCTCTCATACGAAAAGACTGTGACACTGCTCCGGGGGTGAATCAGGAACTGCTTTATTTTAAAAACAGCGCTGTCATTAGAGAGTCTCTGGAAACGCAGGGCAGACGCGTTTCCGCCTCAATGGCTTCATCAGTGCCCATCCAGATTGTTTGTTGCTCTCCTGGGGGTTCCTTTCTTATAGTTGTTCTGATCATGACCACTCCCAGTCACATGATCAAGTCCCACCCTAGCCTCACAGGTGCAAGACACTTGGCGCTCCTCACTTGCACTGCTGCATTATGGTTAGTGGAGTCCTTCGCAAGAGCCCATTCAGTGATGGGGCCTCTTGACACATCATGTGATGCTCCAAACGATGTCGGACCGGGTCCCCACGCCGATGCAGCCTTGCCGGTGGTAAAGCTGTCCTGAGTCCCCCTTATCAGGCAACGATTTGCCTCCTCTCTCCCCATATTGGCGATGTGTTCCTCGTAGGCTTTCAGCGCCTGGGGGGGCGACGCGGTGTATTTTCATGTGTACTCCAGGGCACAGGTAGTCCGCGTAGCTCCAGAACGAGAGGGCGTGTCACTAAGCCAGCACCTGCAGCTGGCAACACATACCAACTCGGCTCTCCCCTCTCATACGAAAAGAATCCAATATGGTAACTGTGTTTGTGCCTTTTACGTGGGCAGCACCGTGTAACATTGTAGACGTGCGCGCTTGAGCTCGGTTGGAGCCATGTTAAACTGGATTGACAGATAATTGAGCATGCTCGCAAAACGACCACGCTAAAGTCAGGCAAAACGTTCTACATCACTATTTAACGTCTAATGCCCAAGCCTATCTGCAGAAAAAACACATATATATATATATATATATATATATATATATATATATATATATATATATATATATATATATATATATATATATATATATACACACACACACACACACACAACTATTTTAGCAAGCTGTCAAACTAACCGTCCTAGTCACAGACGCGTAGTTTCAAATTCATATGATGCAGTTGGCTCATTGCGTCAAAGCGCACACGCGGGAGCTGAGATGCAACCTCGGTAACGCGCGACTCACCTGCACGCGCGCTGAGGGGCGTGGTCTGGTACAATCTAGCGAATGTTGAGGGGGCGTGACAGTTTGTTGTAGGCGCGAGCGAGGTGCAGAGCGCTGAGGTACCACGGAGAGAAGCAATGCGTACCATAGGATTGTGACCATTTTTAGTGGGCTTGTGATAGCCGTTGGCTTTGTGAGCCGCCTTTTGTACCTTTTTTACCCCGAGAGAACAAGACACTGCGTCGCTACTGTGCGAGACCTAACAAGAGCCCGGTGAGGTAAGAGGGAGGAGGGGTGTGTGTGCCTGGGTGTGTGTGGGCGCGTGCGCATGTGCTTCCGTGAGTGTGAATGTGGAGCAACAGATGTGCACGGCGCCGGGCTGGACGTGCGCGTCCACAGACCAGAATCGCCGCCCGTGCCCCGGTCTGTCTCCCTTGAGAGGCATCTCGACGACAATAGGTCTCGAGAGTGAGACCTAAAAAAATAATGATGGCATCAAACCTTTAAACCTCACACGACACCAAAATACTTCCCACATATAAAACGCAATAAAAAAAACACACCACCAACCCATGCACAACAAACTAAGCTGCGTACTAGACCACCCACTAAGCACAATGAGGCCTCTTTCACAGTAGGAAACTAAATTGCAATTACCACAATACAAAACAATACAAGAGGAAGCTTTGACGGTTAGGTCTTCTGACGGCCTGAAATTCAAAGTCCAAAAGGGAGGTACATGGCATTTCAGTGAGGTTTGCAGTGGTATCCAACCCCTGGTTTCAGTGTTAACAGGCAACACTTACCACAGGGAATGTCCACATTTGAGTGAATCAAGTTTAAGAGATGGGTCAAACATCAGCCAAAAAGTGGTGCGCCTTTATCCTTATGTGCAATTTAGGTGGATATCACTGCACATGCCCTTTATACATACATACATACATACTGTAACTTAATCACATACCAGATATGCAGCCTATTGTACAACCAGAGTTGAAGGAAAACTCGAATTAATAAAAACATGTTTTGTCCGCACTTTAAGAAAAGGATTTTCAGTGGGGGAAACAAGGGAGACTTGAGGTGCTAAGTCAGAGGAAAAAATAAAACTGAAACAATTAAGATACAAGGAGAGACACACATAAAAGGGAGGAAGGCAATCATCCAGGTCAAACGAAGCAGTGGGAAGATAAGCCCACACCATGACTTAGAGAAAACTCAAAAGCAGTTTTGGCCAAGAGAAGAATTGAGAGGTGTACCAGGAAGGTGGGTATTGGGTACTAGACTCACTGTTCTGCCTCCTCCTCCGACACTTCTGTCCTCTTGGGATGTCCTCCGACTCCACCAGTGACACTGCCACTGGTGCTACTGGCGTTGTTCCGACTCACATTGTTGTGACTGGAGAAGTTCTTCTGAGACCTTTTCAGGCTACAGCTCTCATTTTCTTCGTGTGTCGTTGCCTTGATGATATTGCTGTGCAAAAAAGAAAATATTTCTATCCATCTACGTGCATGTCCTATTTGACATTTTGTATGGTCAGTTACAGACAACAGGCAGTTACATGCGTTTCTTGATCACCTTAGACATAGGGAAGTCCTAAACATATTGAATACATGGACCCAAAGACCCATTTATTTGTTGTACTGATTTCCTAGTGTTGCTGGTTAACACTTCCTCATAGAAACCTGGGGTGTGGAGGGTAGAGTGGGCCAGAACACAGGTATTTGGTGTAAAGAGCTGGTTATTTCCCAGAGTTATTGCAGCCTTTAATCAACACATTTTCTCACATAGATGATCCACTTGAGATAATATTAAATATTTATGCAGCATACACTGCAAACGGAATTGCGCTGACATTTGAATAAAGTGTATCATTACTCAAAGGTCTTAATTTCCTCCAATTAGGTGGAAAGGCTGGGTTCCTGCCACGTTTGGGATTCCTGACCTTCAAGTTGCACACAGCTCATACCAATCAGTGTTTTTACCAGGGCTATCTTACCAGATATTTTCTTGGATACAAACATTTGAGAACTTTGTACATTTGCAAAACAACTGACCAGCACCCTTTCAGGCACGTACACAACAGTAATTTCCTGGGTATGGAAATTCAACATAGTCTAAGGCTATACCTCGCACATCTGTGTTAGATCACAACTAGATGGAGAACGACTGTAAGATGTTCTCCCTTCCCCCATCCTTTTGGTACATACTTTAGAGATGTGGCCTTTTGGTTGGAGCTCTTCGGTGTCAGGGCTTTTTCACTTGTGGAGTAGTTGTTGTGCAGCATGGTGGTGACGCAGTTCCCCACTGCACCCTTGTTGCTCCTGAAGAAGTAAGGGTGCACAAAGTTAGATGAGATGAATTCGGAGCGCTGCTCAGCAGAATTCTCATCAGGCCATAGGTAACTTAGCCCACAAAAAACTCATAGCCCATCTGACTGTCACAGGATGCAGAATCCTGCTCAACTGTCCCAGACCAAAACTGTGGACATTACTATAATCTAAATGTTCGTAAGCCCTTTCAGTCTTTATGTAATAACAACTTTAATTTGTAATTTGGTAACCCTATAAATTAGAGAAATTACATGTTAGCATTATCCAGATCGATGTTGTCCATTTAATATACATTAAAAGGATGAAAGCCTGAGTTGGCCTTGCTGGGATCTGATCTTCTGGTCTGCAAGAGTCTCACTTACTGTGCTACAGTGCCTTAATAACTTTTCTGTAGGGATTTGTACACATCATGGTTGAAGTAGCATTTCTCATCATGGCTCCATACAGTGCTCTTGCAACCATCACGTAGTGTGGTCCATTTTACATAAAGCAGCAAAGTAAATAAAACGTATTTCCCACCCGCAAGACAATGATAGGCCGAATAATGCATGCAACAATGAGTGGGCTGCAAAAACATTTAAAGATTTTCAATACTGTACAGAGAGTCAAATTAGCAGGACAAGATATCTCTAGTTATAAACCCAGAAGTGGCTAAATGGGTTCAGGGGTACCCTCTCCTGAATAAGACATCAGATAGACCAATAGCTCTTCCTGTCTCAACCTCGTCTCTTTCAATGTAAATGATTTCCCTACCTCTATAGCCGCCCCTTCAACAGTCTGATGCTTAGGGCTACTCTCTCATTGCTTTAATGCCTGAACATAGTTATGGTTAAGGTCAAGGTGTGCTACAAGGGACTTTATTTCAACAAAAATTAAACTTAGTCGTGAGTTGTACGAGAGTAACACACTCAAAAGAATCCACAGGATATCAAACTTGATTATGTATTAGAAGGAAATCAGTGGAAGGATAAAAATAGAACACACAGAGATGGAAGTTTCAGAAAGATATATATTTACTCAAATAATCGGGAAGACAGAAAAATGACATTAATCCAAGCAATAGTTATGAACAGAGGTAGACAATAGTTTCACTGCAATTCATAACAGAAAAACATCAACTCCTGGTGGATTGAACAGACAACCAAAATTAATTGATAAAGAGTGGTCGTATGTTGGTGCCAAGGCAGCGTGACTGGAGATGATGGGCGAAGTGTCGACGTTTCGGTCTAGAGGGCAATCGTCATGTAGACCATCATCAGGACAGAATATTTCATTGCAGAAAAAACTCCCTCCAATCAGAAACCGCCAAGCCACCCGGAAGAATAGGACCTCTGCCCAATCATCTCAGGGACATCATTATTGGCCGCCATCTAGACGATTAGCCACCTGGATCAAGCCTCACTAATCAAAGAAATTCGGGTCATCAAATCCCCGAGGCACATCAAACAAGCACTGGGAAAATCTGTCGTACCATTCAGAAAGATCGGCCCCACATTTTGTAGACTTCCAGTATATATAGAAACAGGAATCTGTGGCCTGATTTCCTGATGAAGGCGCTGTCCTAGCACCAAAACAATTCAATTTGCCGGCTGTGGCTCTACCAGCCCCTGCGCGCCACAAGACTGAGGGCATATTTCCCAGGAGGAGCTGCAACTTGGAAATATATTCACATTGAGGGATACCTGCCGGCCGCAATCCACGTGGAAAGAGGAACGAGAGGAAGATTAAGAAGAGGTCAGAGCCCGGACCAGCATACCAGAGGGAGTTTTTTCTGCAATGAAATATTCTGTCCTGATGATGGTCTACATGACGATTGCCCTCTAGACCGAAACGTCGACACTTCGCCCATCATCTCCAGTCACGTTGCCTTGGCACCAACATACGACCACTCTTTATCAATTAATTTTGGTTGTCTGTTCAATCCACCAGGAGTTGATGTTTTTCTGTTATGAATTGCAGTGAAACTATTGTCTACCTCTGTTCATAACTATTGCTTGGATTAATTTCATTTTTCTGTCTTCCCGATTATTTGAGTAAATATATATCTTTCTGAAACTTCCATCTCTGTGTGTTCTATTTTTATCCTTCCACTGATTTCCTTCTAATACATAATCAAGTTTGATATCCTGTGGATTCTTTTGAGTGTGTTACTCTCGTACAACTCACGACTAAGTTTAATTTTTGTTGAAATAAAGTCCCTTGTAGCACACCTTGACCTTAACCATACAGTGCCCAAGCCTACAAGGGTTGATTGGGTTTTCCCCTGCTTACAATACTGAACATAGTTATACCACAGCATTCTGAAGGAAGAAAAGGAATCTCGAGAATCATTCTACACTGTGCACCTTTATCTGCCGAGTGTCCTAAAAGACCACAGAATATAGTTTTAAAGAATATTCACCTGGTGCCCTATGGCAGGATATAGATTCAGAGTAAACCTGCCCAATATCCTAAAATAGGTCAGGATACAGATTGAAAATACTTCTACTTGATGCTCTAAAAGATGGCAGAATAAAAATTCCAGTACTATTTAAGTTATGTAGTAAAGCGCAACTGGACACAGGTATAAGTAACCTCTTAAAACTCACTAGGCTACTGATTAAAAGTTAGATAATCTATATCCTACTGAGTCAGGTTCATCCAATTATTTCCTAAAACAACTTAAGATACAGATTCAAGACATATGTAAACTGTGTCAAAAAATTCACAAGATACAGGTTCAATGTATGTCTCCACAAAACACTACAGGATATGGGTACTGGACCAATAACCCATACGGCAACAAGACAAGATACAGACCAAGAAAGCCTCCATGACCAGTATCATATTAGGAACGAGATGGTGAATAACCTTCGCTGCCTTTCACTGTCAATATGGAGATAGTGAGCTGTGCTGCTCTGAAGTGTCAACGAAGGACAGAAAGCCGGACTACAAATCTTTTAGATTCCTCCATCCTTGCTGGCGATAAGCACAGTGCCACATTTTTCCATACAGACGGCAACAGTTGACTTTCAAAAGAGACATTTTTATTTATTAATAAGTGAGGGGAATAAAGAAACTACAAAAAACCTCTGGAGAATTACATAGCAAGACACTAAAGAGTAGTGTTACCAAAGAACCAACTGCTTGCCAGTTAATTCTTCATAATGTGCCTATATAATATTGAGGCTGGTCATAGTTTCTTAGGATCTGGGAAAATCCACTGTTCTCTTCTGGACAGAGTACCCTCAGCGTGAAGCAAGACAAGCCCGAGAATAAGCTACCCCACGAAAAAGGAGGATTATGTTGGAGAGGGGGAGAGAGACAAGAGGTCCAACCATCAATACAGCTCCAAACATCAAAGGATGTTCACAAGGACTCACTATATATTGAGGTTTTTTTATCACAGAATACAACACCGTAGAATCAAATTAGTAATTAGCCTTTACCTAACCATGACCCAAAATTCAGAATGGCGCTTACCAGGATTGGGTGAAGGAAGCCCACCAGCTACCAGGATACAGCCACAGAACCATAAAGGGAGAGAGCTTCAAGCAAGCAAGTCTATAGTTTATGAATCATCAGTAAGAACACCAAGGAGAGGGAGGAACAACAAGTTGTGAGTAGTTCAGGAATCTAGGAAATCAGAGGGAGGGAGAGTCTAGACCTCAGCCTAAGATAGAACTGCAAAGGGAATCAGGGAAAGGGAAAAGAGAACAAACATGTTGGAACACTAAATGGGTGCGAACTTGGACAAGAGCAGCGGGAGCTCAACAACTTCTTTTTTGGTCGAGTATCAGCCTGCAAGCACTGTCTGCAAGACCTGGTGTAATCCCGCCTACTGCTTGCCATTGGTTTACTCAAGCGTCACTCTTCTTCCCTGCTTCCTAACTCACTTGAGCAGCTGATAGCTCACTTCCGTTTAACGCTGAGGAGCACCGGTGAAGTACAGTTTCCCTACAATTTAATTCTTTATCTTCATTTCGGAGAACTCCTTTTTTTTCTTCCGGTCACTGCTTGTTTTGTTTCCCTCTGCTTGCCTATCAGCATGGCATCCACTTTAGGACGCCGCTCTTAATGTTTGGATGGCATTTCTATTTTCCTACTGGTACATAAGCAACCTTTGTCTTTTTATTTTATCAACACGGTGTCTGTGGACGCTGCCTCTGATCGTACAAGAGTTACATAAATTAACTGCATGCTTAAAATATTAATGTTAATTCAGATATGGCGGTACACAGGTCTGTTAATTGTGGTAAAGTGTTAATAGTAACAAATTTGTGTGCTAGAAGTTTTAAGAGACTGCTTTGACTGCAACAAGAATGTCTAGTACTCCAAGATGGCTGACAGCAGTGTGCTCAAGGAAACAGATAAGGGCTGGCATGGCATGAGCATGCAGGCTTGTCCTATGTTTAGGTTTATTGTTTTGGATGCTGTTCCAAGCTAGGGCATCTGCACGGCGTGAGCAGCAGCCTCTTCCATGCAGCACGTGTTGCAGTAAGTAGTGCAGTTATCAGCGCGAGTGCCAACGTAAGTTAAGAGATATGCATCTCACAGAGCTGCACAAGGGCGTTTCTGCATTCTTCATCCACTGCATGTTACATCAAGCAAGTTTGCATTCAGTCTGGTCTATGCTGCAACCATACATAGTTGGCCTGTGCCACACAAAAACACTGTGCACGTATTGGAATAGTCTTGTGCATGTCTGCCGATCATTAAAATGTACCTGCTTTACATTGCACCAATTTTGCTCTGACGCCAGTTCCTTGTCAAGCTCTCCAGTAAAGATCGTGTTGTGGATCACCCCTACTGTATCTCAGAGTTGTTTTTTTTAGCTGATAGACACACTGGCGACAGACGCAGCACCGGCGCATCTAGCTAGGGATATGAAGTTGTTGGAGGAATGTGTGAGGAATCTTCGGAGAAAGCTTAAGACCTGGCTTTTTCCATCTGTGAATCCTCCCGTTTAATTTCTTTCTGCCCTCACCTCACTGCCTGTAACTGGCCACTTTTGACGCAGCGCGGGGTCACACCAGCTCATGCGCTTTAGAAATGTGTTTATTCTTATTATTATTATTATTTGTGTGTTGCTTACTTAAAAATGTAGCAGCAGATATTATCGTAGCAGTGACAGAATGTCATAGTGCGCAGAGAGGGAGTAATTACAGTGACAAGCATCATGGAAGATTCAGGCTCTAAGCTGCAGGACTTCTCGATCTCGCATGGTTACATCAGTAATAGGATAGTTTTTCTAAGTTGTACGTAATGGGTTATTTGAGTTCTGAACTGTATGCACAAAAGTGATAACATGTAATTTCCTCAATTTCTTTAAATAAGTCACGGAAAAGTAGATGTACAGTCTCATGATCTGTGTAATGTTCATGTTTTTTTTTCATTTTTTGTATGCAATACGTTTTCTGGTGTTTAATTTGTATGCTGCAACGTTTTCGTTATAATATGTTTTGCCGATACAGGGTGGTTGGGTGTATGAATTTTGTGACACTTTGGGACGAAAGAACTTTTTGTATATGACAAAAAATTGAAAAACAAAATTCAATGCAAAAATAAGTTTAATCACTATTATTAAATACAGTCTCATTAGTAATACGTGTGTTGAGTGATAATCGATTTCGGCATTCTTAAGGGTGACAATTTATGGTGGCCCAGCCATACTGATTTAAGGGGCCCATCCCCTCTGGTGTGTTCAGTATTCAGGGGATGGGCATGAAGCTGAGCAAAAAAATTGCATTTATTTGTCTATTTCTTTACTTTTGAAGAAATCGCAGCACCCACACTTTAGCTAAGGATGTTTAAAGCTAAAGTGCAGGTGCCGCCATTGTAACAAAAGTAAATAAATAGAAAAAAGTGTGCAGCCGCCATTTTTATTTCTTCACTTTTGCAGCAATCTTGGCAACTGCGCTTTATCTTAAGATGTTTGAAGCTAAAGCGTGAGTGCCATGATTTATTTGTAATGCAATCGCTCTTGCATTACTAAAAGTTTGAGCTATTTGCGCTGCATTATTATTAGCAACGCTAATAGCTCAAACTTTCCCTAATACGAGACCTATTGCATTGCAAAAGCATTGTTTAAAGTGGACACTGTCTGTAATAGCCTAAAAATGAAAACTAGTTCCTGAACCCCAACTGCTTTGAGCTTCGAAGCAACAGCAGAGAAGGGTCATGCCAGGCTCCACTTCCCCACCTTCCTGAACTTCTAGGCTCGTGTGCGTTTGTGCAGCTGATAATAGTTTGTTAAACAGCTTGGGCAACGATGTTGAGAGAGCGCCATGTCATTTTGAAAATTGTAGGGGTGCACCATATCTCCCGTAGTCAGCACCTACATAACGTGTGTTATAGAAATATAACAGTAGGTTTGGAATTAATGCAATGTGTAATCGATGTTTCCATAATAATGCAAACTAATGTAGAGCCTTAACAGGAGTGGAACGCTTTATATGATGTAGAAATGCTACTAAATGTGTGTATTGTAGGATTAATACACATGCCATATTAAGAGTTGCACTTGTAGGAGATACAATGTGATGTTTTAACATAGAGAAGAACTCACGTTAGAAGTGAAATGTAATTTTGCCTTTGTAAAGGAATAGAGTGCATTGCTTATAATGTAGAATCATTTAGAAATGCATTTGAATGTGTAAAGGCCTGAGACATGAAGAAAAGCCAATAGAGGCCTAACTGTAATTTCTTTAGTTAGCATTGGTTATTCTTGTGAAATAGCTGCTTGTTGGGAAGGGTGCTGTTCTCAGCAAATATTGAATTGTAACTTTGGATGCGCACAAGGTTGCTTCTCATGAATTCCCGTTGCAGGTGCAAGGCCACGGAGCTTGTTGGGTAGAAAGATCCATTGTTTGGAAGTTAGGCCGGTAGGAGTGAGGATGAGTAGTTGCCAGAGGAATGCTCATCTGCAACATTTGGCGAGAAGGTGCCTGGGATCCTAGTACACTTCAACAGACAATAGATGGAAGGATGCCATGCTGGAAAAAATCCACAGATCGACACCTGCCCAGAGGGGCGTGCCTTGGGCGTATCTATGATTTTGGGAGTTTTGTATTAGGGACAGACCCCGAGGGTGGAGAGCAGATCTTGTCAGGAATTTGCTAGAGCAGGATGTAGGTAACTTAGACAGTATCGAGGGAACTTAGGGCAGAGTGGGGTGTAGGAAGGAGCATCTTAGAACGAGCTCAGTAGTTAGTCTACCTTTGAGAAACGTGAATGAACTCCTTAGGGAGTCTTCACGGCTGAAACCTTTACCCTTGCCTGAAGGGAATTGTTAAGTAGGGATGTCACCTTAGAGTTAGTGTAGGGACAGATTAACCTTTCTTTCCTTTTTGTAAATGCAGTCCAGACTTCAAATACGAACGGTGATTGGATGCCTGATGTTCCTAGAATTGACTTTGCTTTTCATTCTGAGTCGCCTGCGACTCCTTCGTAGGATTATTTTTATATTAGTGCCAGTCTATTTCTTGAACCTCTTGCTGAGGTGCTTGTATGTCCAATTATTTTTGGCTTTGTAATAAATTCTAACTTCAGTTCGTAGTCGGTGGTTCTTTAAATTGGATTTAATTGTCGATTTGAAAAGCTGTTTGATTAGGAGTTTGGAAACAATTCTGAGCAGACAAAAAGATCCAATCGACCTGTACTGGGATTCTGAGGAATTGATAAGATAAAAATCTAGATAAGAATCCCAGCCCCATCAGTTGGTAGCAGAGTAGAATGGCTGTCTCTAGATTGAGGGGACATCTAGATTAGGATAAGAGTTCAAAGGCACATAGAAATTCGGTGCGTGAGTGAGAGCTGAATTGTAAAGGAGGGGAACTGCTGCGAAGCGGAGGCGAGTGACGTCAGAAGGTGCTGCGCTGGCATAGGGCAATTGGTGTGAAGCCTCGCTGGGATTGGTGGATTGTCATCAGGAAATAGAGGAGCTCTGCGGGAAAAAGAGAGAAGTTGGTTTTCATCATGAAATGTTTTTAAGTGTTGCGAGAAATGTTCAAAAGAGAAAAGAGATTAGAACCCCGGGCGGGAGAAGAGGCTCCGCCCGAGGATACTCCAGCTCATTATATGGCTACGAATGTAGGGTTGCATACTATATTGTGGCTTGAGAATTGGGCAAAGATGACTTTCCCCAGATATGGAACTTTCAGATTGGAAGTGTTATATCAGTTGAAATCGATTATGGCTTCTTTGCGTCCGTTGCCCAGACCAACACAGTTTGAGACATTGAATGCGTGGATTAGGACGGCACACGAGAGAAACAGGGACAGGAGACAGAAAAGAGTGAAACGGTCAGTCAGAGCATTTCAGGATGCGAGGTGGGATGCACCTCAGTATCCACAGTTGGTAAAGACAGGGGACAGCCAGAAAAGGAATGATGAAGATGATGACAGTGACACGGATGATAGCTTGTTAGAATGGATGTTATTAGAGAGACCACCTCCATTCAATACAGACTCGGAAAGGGAGAAGTCAGCCCCATTAGAAGGAGTTGGAGAACAGCAAGTTCCACCTAGAATGGAAGTAGTGGGAAAACTCTGCAGGGGAGATGCAGAACGTAGGAAATACTAGTCCACAGAGGTTGCTGGATGCCCTTAAGTTACCGGTTAACATTGGTCCTATAGTGTCAGTGTACAACCCCGAGCAGAGAAATGTGACGCCACCACAGATGCAAAAACAACAGGTGATGGACAGAATGCAGAACAATGTCATACATTCACCCCAGTACAGAGATCTGGGCCTAAATCCATCGTTTTTTTGCTCACCATGCCTTTCCTGTTTGAACCCAGCCATATGCAAATCAGTCTTGACCTTGTGCTCCATGGGAACAGTCCAGCCCGAACTGCCAAGCCAGGTCCTCCCTGGACTGGAAACAAGCATCCAAGGACCGGTTTCGGGCTTTCAGCCCTCATCAGCCTGGATAGCTTGATTCCAGTGGCATGGAGAGCACGTGACTCATGTATGAGCATACCCGTCCCTCTCGGGGTGACAAATGCAAAAACAACAGGCATCAGTGATGTAAGGAACAGTGTAGTAGGTGGGTTCAGCCAAACGCCAAGGCCTATGGAATCGAGCACTCCGTTGCCGGCTACTGCAGATTCGTCTAGAGGTTTGATGGATCTGAGGGGGCAGAGGCCAAAATCTCTTGGCGAGCTGAGACCCAACTTAAGGACTTGGAGACGATCGAAGGGGCTCAAAGCGAGGGGCTAGAAAAGGAGTGGGGCTGTGGGAGTGCGGAGAACAGGATGAGCTTTAGGGAAACCCCTGAAGACAATAGGTGCCGAGAACAGGACAGTGCTTGTAAGGAAGTGAGTGATATGGCTAGCAGAAGTACTCTGTCAGCGGCCATAAGGGCGAAAAAGTTGGACGTGATGAGACTCAAGGCAGAAGTAGACGAGATAGTGGAGGGAAATGTACCCTTGGAGAGAGTGGAGCTCTATGAACCAGATGAGTTGCTGTTTGTAGCGAAGGATGTAACCCGCAAAGCGAGGTCGACACATGAGAAACTGACTGAATTGGCAAATAAGTATGATGTGGATTTGTCCAGGACAAAAATGTTGCAGGGAAATCATAGGTTCCAATACACTGATCAAGACCTAGAAGAGAAGAGGGTAATAAAGACCCACATTAGAGAACTGATCATAGGAATAGGAGCCTGGAACAGGATAGACAATGGGAAGAACGGTGGTCAAAGAAAAAGAGTGCTAGAAGGAGTGTGGTAGAGACACCCAATCCAGGGGGGGGGGGGAATAGCAGGAGTTGGGACATACCCTTTACGGGAAGTGGCCAGTGGAGGATACGTGCATGTAACTTGGAGTCAAGGAGACTTGGCAGCATTCACAAACGATTTTCCGAAGTTGAGGGAGAATCCCGTTGAGTGGTACAAGCAAGTTGAGAGGTTTATTAAGATCTCCAAGGTGTTGTGGATTGACTTGAACACCTTATTCGACATTGTAGTTCCAGGAGATTTGTGGGTTGAATGTAAGGTTGCGATTGAGTGGCCTACTGCTGAACCAGACCGAGATGTTGTCACAAACGGGTCATCGCCTTTGGTCATGAGGAAGTAGGAACAGGCGATCACATGGCTAAAGTCTAAGATATCCCCACAGGATGTTGATTGGGTGAAGATAGATCGGACGGTTCAAGAATCAAAGGAGACAGTGCATGAATATTATGAAAGACTGTTGCAAGTCTTTAAGCAGTACAGTGGGTTAGATGTCATGGATCCGAAGGACATGGGACAGTTTGTTTCCAAGTTTGTCCTGGGATTGAGACCTGATATCTGCCTTATGATCCAGCAGCATTTGATTTGTTGGCAGAACAAGCCGCTGGACGAAACTTTGAGGTATGCTAGGTACTGCAGTGATGAAATAGACTTGAAAAACAAAAAGTATAAGGACAAGCTGATGCTGGTCCAGATGCAGGCGGCTGATAAAAGTCAGATGCAGTCTGGAAGAGGTATGCTGGGAAGGAAGCAGAATGGTCAGAACAAGATAAAAGGGAAATGTAGAGGATTCCAAGCCAAGAGTAGATCTAGCCACGTTGAAAAAGACTACTGCCTGCCACCAGTATCACCAGATTGGACACTGGAGACGTGAGTGTCCCTAGAATCCTACAAATCAGGTTGAGCAAGAGGAAGAGGTAGAACAGGTACAGGTCCCACAGGTGACGACCACTGTGTCAAAGTCCAAAACTGTGAAAGGGGGGACTTCGGCTCCGCGAGTACAGGTTCCCCAGCCACTGAGGATCTCATCAGGGACTCGGACATACCAGCAGATGCCTCTTTTTGATGAGTGAGGACTGTTACTTAGACCCGTTGGCATGACGGTGCCTGAGAGGGCAGGAAGACTGCACTCTTGGGGCAGTCTTGGAGGTAGACCAGAGGGGGGAACCATTTGTGGAAGCAGATGTTGATGGTTACCCGAACACCTTTCTGGTTGATACTGGTGCTACCCGTTCTACTGTGAGATCTGCAGTAGTCCCCAACCTACCCCTCTCGTGACAGACAATCCAAGTTGTAGGTGTTGCAAATAGGAAGATGACAAATCCCTTGGCAGAACCGATTCCTGTGAAAATAGGATCGTTTCGTGACAGACACCAGTTTGTGGTGTGCGACTCGAGTCCTGTGTGTTTACTAGGGAGGGATCTCCTGTGTAAACTTAATTGCACTATATATTGTACCCCCAAAGGAGTGGAACTGCAAACGAATGATGATGCTACCTTTAAGGTCGCGAATCAGCATGTTTGCATAAAGATGTATCACGTCTTGACAGTGGAAGAGCTTCCACTAGACTTGAGCGATTCAGTCTCACAGAAAGTGTGGGACTTTACCGGAGAGGACATAGGACTGATCAAAAGGAGTTGAACCAGTTAAGTTTCAGCTCCAGCAGAATGCTGAGTTTCCAAGAACGCCTCAATATAATCTGACTCCAGAAACGATTGCAGGGATAAAACCTGTAATTGAGTCTATGATCAAGCAAGGGATCTTGAAGGAAGTAATGGGCAGTCCATGTAACTCGCCTATTATGGGATTGCAGAAACAGAGTGGGAAGTTCGGAATTGTGCAGGACCTGCGCCGGGTAAACAACATAGTTGTTCCATGTTGTCCAGTGGTACTGAATCCATCTGTGATATTGTTTCAGATTCCTTGCCAAGCTGAGTGGTTTACCGTGATTGATCTGTGTCAGGCTTTCTTCTCAATTCCTTTACATGATGAGAGTCAATTTATTTTCGCTTTTAAGCTAGAAAACCGTATCTTAACATGGTGTCGTATCCCTCAGGGGTACACAGAGTCCATCGATCTTTAATCAGATCTTGAAGAAGAATCTCAAGAGTCTTGTACTGCCGCAGAATTTGGTTCTCGTACAGTACATTGACAACCTCCTTGTTGTGTCAGAGACTGAGGATGCATGCAGGATTGATACCATTGCCTTACTGAATCATTTGGCAGAGAATGGACACAAGGTGTCGCTAAACAAGTTACAGTACTGTTTGAATGAGGTGCAGTACTTGGGCCATCGAATAGAGAAAGGCAAGAGGAAGGTGTCACCTGACAGGATAGAGGCGATCATGGTTATGATGGTGCCTTCTACTCAGAGAGAGGTCAGAATGTTCTTGGGGATGGTTGGCTACTGTCGCCAGTGGATTGCCAACTTCTCCTTGAAGGCAAAGCCTTTGCAAAGACGGACGCACAAGGACGTGAGTGATCCGGTACCACGGGACTACAAATGTATGAAGGCTTTCCTTGAGTTGCAAGAGGATCTTGTCGTGCTCCAGCACTGGGAATGCCTGATTGCAATAAGCCTTTTTCACTATTCTGCTGTGAACGAGAGGGTTATGCTTTAGCAGTGCTAGTACAAGATCATGGAGGTGTCCGTAGACCAGTTGCCTATTTTACAGCTACTTTAGACCCAGTAGCTTCAGCGTTGCCCGGATGTCTCAAATCCATTGCTGCAACAGGTGTCAGCATTGAAAGGTGTGAAAGCATTGTGATGGGTCACCCTTTGATTGTACATGTTCCACATTCTGTTGAGCTGCTAATGACCAGGACCAAGACACAGCACCTGACGAACAATATGCTCACACGCTACGAGCAGGTCATACTTGCTACGGAGAATGTGACCCTTAGGAGGTGTTCTGTTTTGAATCCTGCTACCTTGATGCCGTTGCCAAACACTCTTAATGAATATTGTGCGGACTAGGATTGTCTTGATGTGACTGAACTTTGTACCAAACCGAGACCGGACATTGTCGATAAACCATTGGTTGACCCTGATGAAATTTTCTTCGTTGATGGTTCATGTTTAAAGGACAGTGTTGGTCAGTTAAGAGCAGTGTTTGCTGTATGTGGGGGCGGAGCTAGCTCGAGACCAAGATGGACGCTTGAGTCTCGAGCTCCTCTGACGCCGGCACAATTATCCTTAAGAATCCTGCATCCCGCCACTGAGGGGGACCCAAAACTAGCAGCGACGGATCCGCACAGCAGGATCGCACACGTTGGTGCGATCGCGGGCAGAATCGGGTCAGGAGAACGTGCCCCCGGGGGACCTGCGCGGAGACGCAACTAGGCCCAAAAGCACCGGCCTTGATTTTGCGGCCCGCCCGGCGACGTCGCCTTGCGTGCGGCCGGGACCTGCACCGGAGCCCCGGGGGGGCAGAAAAACGGCGGAAAAGGAGGCGGTGCGAGGGGCGCGCCTGGCTGTGGTGCGGCGGGTCTTCAGTGCGGCTCCCTGAGGTGTAGACTGTACCGGAGGGCACCCGCGACGAGGCTGGAAGAAGCACGACGGTGCTGGGGATCAGCGCCGTGCTCGGAGTGGGAGTGCCTGAAAGCGGGGGAAGTGACATCGGCGCCGGAGGGCGACGCATGGACACGGGGCACGTGAATTGGGCCTTGGCCTGGCGGCCTCATCAGGTGACGGCGATGCAGCGGTGAGGGGCCTCTCCCCGGGACTGGGGGACACTTGGGCCTGCTGCCCAGCGGACATGCGGAGGCTGCATACCTAAGGCGAGTCTACTGCCCGAGCTCCATAACTCAGAGGGTTGAGCTGACCTGCGCGCCACTCCCACCCGCATTGCCAACAAACCAGTGGATAGAGTTGACCTGCACTGCACACCCAGCCACACTGCCTCCATAAATCAATACTGCCCGAGCCGACACGCGGGGCAAAGTGGGCCGCTGGAGCGACTGTGGGGACTGCACAGAGAGGCCAGAGAGGAGACGGAGGCATCCGGTAAAAGAGGCGACGAAGACCGCAGTGGACGGAGTAAACACGATGGAAAGTCATCGGGTGGAAGGCGCACTGCACAGATCTGGACTCAGTTGGAAGGCTGGTGAGCAGTACGACAGAACAGCGGTGGGCACGGGATAGACTACTGAGGCTACACCTGATACGCCGATACGACCCTACCCTGCTTGGAACTCTGGCAGATGACGAAGCACGCATGAACCTTGAACTCAGAAGTGGGGGTAAGATGGGGAAGCCAGACAGAGTCCAATCCAAGCTCCCGTTTGCGCAAAAGAGCGCTAAATCGAAGGATAAGGCGCCTGAGGGCAACACTAGGCCCCCCTCCCCGGAGGAACAGGATCAGGACATTAAAAGCTTATTACTGTCCAAGGAGAAGGGCCTACAGGAAGGCATATCGTCTCTGGGAGCCAAGATGGACGCAATGACATACAGGCTGGACAGAATGGTAGAACAACTCGACAAACATGCGGAACGCCTGGACATGTCGGAAAGAAGGATTACTGAGGTCGAGGAGGCGCAAACCACCATCGATGTTAGTCACAAACAACTGGGAAAGGTGATGCAGCTACTCCAGGATAAGACTGAAGATTTGGAGGCGCGTTAGACGTTGCAATGTGCGCGTCGTCGGTCTTCCGGAGACAACTCAAAACGGAAAAATGGAGACATTCATAGAGAGACTACTAACAACTCTGCTGGGAGCTGAAGTGTTCTCCAACATGTTTATCATAGAGAGAGTGCACCGCTCACTGGTGCCGCGGCCGAAGCCGGGAGCTCCGCCGAGACCGATAAAAGCGAAATTCATGAATTACAGGGACAGAGACGCGGCACTGAGAGCTGCCTGAGTAAAACAGGCGCTAACATACAAGGGATCGAATATCTCGCTATATCCGGATTTCACTGCCAAGGTCCAAGAGGCGAGAAAGCACTTCCTTCCAATGAAAAAACAACTGCCGGACTTAGGCCTGGAATACGCGATGCTATACCCGGCTAAACTTAAAGTTAACAGGGACGGCAATCGCACGTCTTCACGGACCCGAGAGTGCTCCAAAAGGCATTGAAGGACCGGACTAAGGGGCGGAGGAGGAGTCCGGAACACGCCGCGGCGGACTGTGCAAAGGACTGTGCAAACGAAGGAAACAAGGAGGAACAAGACTGAGAGCCGGGTGCCTTGCCGCCCCGGGTGTCCCGGGGGCGGAGACAAACGCATGCTGTGCGGAGTCGCCAAAGAGATGAGCACTGAGACAACTGGGGGACAACTTGGGGACACCCCCCCGGTGCGGGATGGACTGGCCACTGCCGGCTGGAGGTGCAGGGACAGTGTCAGGTGTTAAGACTGCGTTGAGTTACTGGCAACTGGACTTGAGCTACCTCCACCCACACGTGTTAACTCTGAAGGGGTAAGTATTAAAAGGGAAGGGGTTGAGGGTTCGGTGGGTTTGTTGGTAATGTTTTCTGATGCCAGATATGCCAGACTCACAACACACCGTGCTACTAATGACGAGGGTGGTCCAATGCTAACTGAGAAATTAGCTCATACGAATGGCCCCTGTTGACATGGTCCTAGACACACGAAAGGAGACACTTCGGGCAATGACGTGGAACATACGTGGGCTGAATGACTTTAGGAAACTGAGGAAAAGTTCTGAATTACTTGCAGAGACATCACATAGATTTAGCGCTGCTGCAGGAAACACACCTGCCTGATAGTAGTCCCAGGTTGCAGGCAAGGGGGCTGAAAGGCCAGCACAATGCGGCGGGCTTCACCGCTCATGCCAGGGGCGTACTCACCTGGGTGAATCCGAAATCAGAATGTTCCCTGAAACTGTTAAGTGCTGACCCAGGAGGCAGGTATGTCATATCACACTGCACAGGCAAGGGGATGGACATTCTAGTAGTTAATGTATATGGCCCTAACTTTGACTGCCCTGACTTTTATCGACACTTAGTGGCAGCGGTGCGGGACTGCACAGACCTTCCAGTCATATGGGGAGGGGACTTTAACATGACCAGGAACCCAGGGCTGGATAGATCGAACGGCCCAGATAGACGACAGACGCCAGCGGCTAGAGAATTGGATGGGTTACTAGCCAGCGAGGACCTAGATGTGTGGCGCAGCTTGTATCCGGAAAAAGGAGGCTTTACACACTACTCTGCCTTTCATAATATCCACACCCGCATAGATTATTGGTTGGCTTCTTCCCGATTTTCCTCACTTGTACGCTGCTGCCAGGTGTTCCCCAGAACTCTATCTGATCACTCCCCGGTGTTGCTAACACTCGCAACTCCACAGAGAAGGATCCCCCCATTCACGTGGAGATTCCCGCCCTATTCATTGTACGACACGCAATTTAGAGAGGACATACACAAAGCGATAGAGAATTTTTTTGACATCAACATTGAATCAGTTGACAGTTTCACTACTGTTTGGGAAGCCTTTAAGGTATACATTAGAGGAGAGGTTATGAGTGAACACTCGGGGGTACTACGATCTATCCGACAGCGCTTAGTTACGCTGGAGCATAAGGTGGCGGAATGTGAGAAGCGACTGCTAAGTAATGACTCAGAGGACGTTCGGGAGGAACTTAGGATACTGGTGGCTGAATACCAGGAGGAGGCGGACGCTGAACTGAAACACTTGGGGAAATAAGCGACAGCCAGATTATACGGGGAGAGGGACAGACCGGGCTCAGTACTGGCTAACATGATCAGACAGCAGCGACGTAGGACAACGGTGAAGACTAGGGAGGGCAACCTACTCACAGAGGAGGAGGAGATAGCGGACCGGTTCCGGACTTACTACTCAGAACTATATGAGGCGAGGGGGACGAGCAATGAGGACGAGATTCAGGACTATTTAGACCATATCAAACTACCGTTCTTATCAGATGCCCATAGGGAATTTTTAATGCTACCAATAGAACAAGGTGAGACACTGGAAGCTCTTAGCGGAATGAGAGCAGGGAGGGAGCGCCCCGGGGACGGATGGCCTCACGGTGGGGTTTTACTCTACTTTCCTGGACTTACTTATGCCGCACCTCTCTGCACTGTACGCGGGCATGAGGGAGGCGGGAGTGATGCCTGCCTCAATGAGAGAGGCACAAATTGTGGCTATCCCGAAGGCGGGGAAGCCCCCGGAAGAATGCAGCTCCTATAGGCCACTGTCGCTTTTGAACGTTGACACCAAAATATACGTGAAAGTTCTGGCAACCCGATTGGCTCTGCTCACCCCGGAGCTAGTTGCACCGGAACAGGCGGGATTCGTGACCGGTCGGAATGTGACATACAATTTAAGAACTGTGTTTGGAGCTCTTCAACACATAACACAGGACCGGAAGGCGATAGCTGTGTTTTTAGACAGAGAAAGCTTTTGACTCGGTAGGGTGGCCTTTTATGAGACTGGTACTGACGAAGTTAGGGATAGGACAGGGGTTTTTACAGATGATGGCGGTCTTGTACTCTGACTTAACGGCTCGTGTGGGCATCGGGAACCGTGTCACGGACAAGATATTTATCCAAAGAGGCACCCGACAGGGGTGCCCCTTGTCCCTCGCACTATACGCCCTAGTGGCGGAACCGCTAGCCTGTGCGATGCATGAGTACCACAGTCATAGAGGGCTAAATTTCCCCGGTTACCGCCTGATTCTGTCGACCTTCGTAGACGACACACTGCTGTACGTCTGGGAGCCGGAGCATAACTCATCGCCGCTTCTGAGGGAGGTGGTGAAGTTTGGGGCTCTATCAGGGCTAACGGTCAATTGGAATAAATCCATTGCATTTCCCCTAACCCCGGCAACGGAACAATTTGAAATAGAGTACCCTTTGCGGTGGACGACGGACTCGGTAAGATGCCTGGGGATACAACTGCATACTGACTCAGAAGTGGTTATGCGCGAAAACTATGGGACTGCCATGGCGAGACTGGAAGATAATTTTGAGGTCTGGAAGACCCTACCGCTCTCTCTGATAGGTAGAATTTCAATCATGAAAATGATCGTACTGCCAAGGTTACTGTACCTTTTTACCAACATTCCAATGGTGCTGCCGAAACATTTCTTTGGCCGCCTTAAGTCTCTGATGATAAAACTGGCATGGGTGGGAAAGCAGACCAGGGTGCAGTGGGCTGTAATGGTGTTACCATACCACCTTGGTGGCTTGGGGGCTGCTGACTGAGCTTTACTACAGAGTGGCGCAGGGTGCGATTGTACATAGTTGGATACACAACAAGGAGAATGCACCGTATGTTCAACTTGAGTCTCTATGCGGCGCCTAGACCACTGCCGGCTGTTGTTTTTGACCCCGTAGACAGACGCATGGGTCTGTTGGACTCTTTGAACTCGCCGTGGCAGGCACTACTGCAGTGCCACTCGGGGGCACTGCTGTACTCCCCATTGATGCCCATTGAGTGGATGGCTTGGCTATCGCCGTGCTTGGAAAAGGGTGTGGTCTCGGCTCTGAATGAAATGGGTGTAAAAACGGCTGGGGACATGTTTGAGGAGGGGATGCTTAAAACGCTTGCTGCGGTGCTCCCGCTGGACATGGCGCAGACTGGGCTACAACGCTTCCAATTTCACAGAGTCAGGGGGGCATGGCGGGAGCAATTGGGTGACGACTTAGCGGAACCTGCCGAACTGCTGGAACTCACGCATGTTATTAAGACAGATTCCCCCCGGAAACTGGTTTCTATTTTGTACAAGATGACTCTTCCAGGCAGAGCTACTGGGTATAGTAAGGCGCGACTCGAATGGCAAAGGGACTTAGGGATTGCAGTTGACGACGACATGTGGAGATACTGTTGCAACAACACGATGCGGATTTCCTTAAACGGAAGACACAGATTAATACATTTTAAAATTATCAACAGAGTTTACCACACGCCGGAGAGACTGCGCAGATTTGGTCGAGCAGGATGTAGGTAACTTAGACAGTATCGAGGGAACTTAGGGCAGAGTGGGGTGTAGGAAGGAGCATCTTAGAATGAGCTCAGTAGTTAGTCTACCCTTGAGAAACGTGAATGAACTTCTTAGGGAGTCTTCACGGCTAACACCTTTACCCTTGCCTGAAAATAATTGTTAAGTAGGGATGTCCCCTTAGAGTTAGTGTAGGGACAGATTAACCTTTCTTTCCTTTTTGTAAATGCAGTCCAGACTTCAAATAGGAACCGTGATTGGATGCCTGATGTTCCTAGAATTTACTTTGCTTTTCATTCTGAGACTCCTTCATATGATTATGTTTGGATTAGTGCCTGTCTATTTATTGACCCTCTTGCGGAGGTGCTTGTATGTCCAATTATTTTTGGCTTTGTAATAAATTCTTAACTTCAGTTCGTAGTCAGTGGTTCTTTAAATTGGATTTAATTGTCGATTTGAAAAGCTGTTTGATTAGGAGTTTGGAAACCTCTCCTCTACAATTCTTAGCAAACAAAAAGAGCCAGTCGACCTGTACTGGGATTCTGAGGAATTGATAAGGTAAAAATCTAGATAAGAATCCCAGCCCCGTCAGTGTCCTAACTCCTGGTGTCTTTTCCTGGATTTTTTCAGGTCTGGCCTCTAGAGAATCCCAGATCGGAGACTGAATCCCAACAGTGCCTGAATATCTGTCCTCATCTTCTAACCAATGCTCTACAAGAAAGCGACTTCCTAATAAACAAGCATGGAATGAAATGTCCAACATCATCTGCAACTTTCTACTGACTTTGAAAATGTTGGTTGGTAGGTCTCTAATCCTTGCATAAATTAGTTATTAAGGGACAAGAAACTCTACGGACAACAGGCATTTGACCTGTACCACCCCATTTTAGCAAGGAATGGGGATTGTTTCTCCTTCAGTTTAGACCCATGCATCATCTGCACAAAGAAGAGTAATTTGAAACACACTGATTACAACATTCTGCTGGGGTTCTCCCAGCTCATCAGATTGCACAGACCACTGGCACTAACTGGTGATAAGTTTGCGTAGTCCAAGCACTCTAGCCTGGGCTGAAAAGACTCTAAAGCTGTTCTCATATACATGCTTTCCCCTTCAGCTACTGCTGTAAGGAAAAATGTACTTAGCCCGATGGCAAAACGGAGCCCAAACACAATCTGAAAATGGCATCTGTCATTGTGACTTCTAGCTTGTAACCATGCCTATGATAAACACCCAAAACTTTTATGTAAACAAGATACCTTTTCAAACACAAGCACTAGATTGAGGATTAGTGCACAACAGCAGGAGATGTAATTCAGTGACAGCAACTCCAGGGGAAAACAGAGGAAAGGCCCCTTGTGACACCCTCCAGGGGAGGCGAAGGCACAGACAATCCTGGTGGCAGCCTTTGCACGACAGCGATCATATACTGGTGTGTTTAGTGGTACAGCTCTTACACAGCAGTGACAGGGAATGTACTCAAGGGAGAGGACAATTCTGCTTCCTGTTTCCTCCCCATGCAGCTCCGACCAGTATATACCAGTGGAGTGGGTGTCACACATGATGGAAGGCTTGACATCTGCTCCCACACTCTGCAAGTGGGTGAGTAGAGACAATATTCTCCTGGGGTCTCGGGGTATTCCTCAAGACCACACAACAACATGCGAGCAGTGCGGTTAACTGTCAGAGAGGACATTACTGTGTAGATAATGACCCTTGGTCCTCTTTAGTTTTTACTTGCCTAACGCTTGGAGTCCTAACCATGGGGCCCACTAGTACTACAATCATACATCCGCTACCAGTGCCAGAGTCCGTAATGAAAATAGGTCACTACAATTGAGCATCCAACAACTCAAGCAGGTAGTGATCCGACACACAGAGCACCAGCATCCGACATCTTGATAGAATACAGGTCCAAAGCATACCTGAGCAGTATTCTGCAAGCAAGAAACATGCAGGAGATGCCGGCTCAGCTGCAAGGTGGAGAGCAGTCCTGAGAAATACCCCCCAGCCTCAGCCTAATTCCTCTTTTATGGCTCCATCAGGGTTTTACTTCATGCTAGCACACATGCTAGCTATCAGTATTCTGAATAGCTCCCTGACCGCTCATTGCTTCATGTTACTTAAAACAAGCGACACTGAAACAGAGCACTCTGTCCATACTTGGAGGGAGGGAAACACTGTCCTGGCACACCTTGTAGTCAAAAACAATAGTGTTATTTCCTTGAAGAGTATTAATGCCTATTTACTTCCATTTCTCTTTCGTCCAGTTTGTAAAAGACAGCCTTAATAATACTGTATGCGAAAACATAGAAAACAAGCAAATTGTAATCTTAAGACGAAAAGATGCACTCTTCGTCAAAGTATGCACAAACAGCAAGCCAAACAAGAGGAGATTTCCCAGTAAACATACTTATTCAACTTCAGCTTGAGCCCGAGATGGAAACTCTAAATAAGGCGGAACAGGCAGGCAGGATTTAGGAACATAGTTCATACCTATCGGGATTTGCACATTTAAGAATAATCACCCAAAGGGAAGCAGTTAACGATGAAGTAAAGCAATGCTTTCACATTAGCCAATCACATATTAATCAACCATGTTCTCAACAGTCCATAAAGTGGAGGTTTAATTATCCATTTATATGAAACACCCTATAAGGAAACTTAAATGCCTTTGAATAAAAAACATTATTCTTCATTTCTTCATATAAAAACAGACAATGGCAGCTGACTTGAGTTGATCATGGAGTGCATACCCTGTGGCAGATGATTCTTATGTGTAAATTAGGGGTCGTGGGGCAGGCCGACCCTGGGGTTAAAACACCAAGGAGAGTAAAATTCCTTAATTTATACTTGTGGGAGGGAGTAGAACCATTTCTAACAAATTCCTAGGGATATTTAGGTTTACATATTTAAGCCTCTCGTACGATACGATGTATGGCTTAAATCGGGTATCTTTTGTCTATAAATCTGTGTGGTGGATAAAACACATTATATTTCTGGGAAATCCCAACAACCAAATAAGTTGAAAACACCTGTGAGAACTAAGTGTCAGTCCCTCTACGTATGGCGGCAGAGGCGGAAAGAGAAATATAATAATGAACAAGAACAACCACCAAGAAATATGTGTCTAGCACAGGAGGTGATATTTTTCCAATGTCTGGCCCTCTCACCTGTTGTTGGCAGTGAAGTTCGGAGCCAGGGACAATGTGTGTTCTCTCCTCCTTAAGCCTGCTGGAGAATCAACACTGCTGCCACTGCGAGCACTGGCCGGGATAGGGAAAACTCTGGGTTGCTCATCCTGTGAATATCACAATGTTGTTGTTATTTTAGCAAATTCTGCCATTTCTATAGCATGCAATCGATAGAAGAGGCCATTCTAATGAGCACTGACACCTGAATTATAGGCAGAGCGGCAAGCAAGTATGCAAAAAAAAAATACTAAAAGGAAATTACTAGTCTTACCAATGAGCTGCAAGGCCAGTAGGCGGTACACACACTATCACCTTTATCTTTCTTCTGTTCCTCTTCCTCCCTCTTGGAGTTTCTCCTCTGCTTATCATCAATGCTTTGACAGAGCTTTATGCTCCAAGAGATCCTGAAGTAGTCCTATGCCATTAGCCATTGACTGTTGTCTAAGAAATCAGCTTGTTTAGGGCTAATATTTTTATGCCCAGCTAGACACATCACTCCCAACACCATCAAACCGATAGTGTTGAACATTGTGCATAAGGAAGGCAGAGGTAAGACCACAGTGTGCTGCTTTTCTCCGACCACCCATGCCTATGTTGCTGGTCTCCTCCTAATCTGCTCAAATGAATGTGCCCTGCATCATAATAATCACTATCACTGTGTTTCTCCACACTTTCCATCACACGAATGGTGTTTTTCACCTATTCCAATCTTCACTGTTCCTTGTCACAAAGTCCATCCCTTTCCCATCTTCCTCATGATGTCCCTGATCACCTCAGTCATGTTCCTAGTTATGATGTTCCTCTCTCTCCCATCCTTGCTTTGCTTCAACTAATGATGCAGCAATACCGGGGGATGCATAGTTTCATATTCAGGGGCAAAGAAAAGATTGTCTAACTGGCATGATATAAATAACTCTCAAAATAGAGACTCCTGTGAAACACTTAACAGACCACTTGGAAACCTCCCTCACAGGAGCTAGAGAATAGAGACATAGCGAAGTAAATTAATTTTATGGTGAGAGTTTAAGACACCATTTTCCAAATGTTGCCAAGCAGGGGCTGTCCTGCCTCGCTGTGACTGACCATTAAGGTTTCCTCTAGAGACTAGGTAGGACGGCCACTTCCCGCGTAACTGGACAGCAAGGGCCTCCAGAGTGTAACTGATCAGTTGCATCTTTCTCCCACAACTAGCCAGCAAGGACCCATCCCTATGACCGGCTCTACTGTGACAGTGCAACAAAGTTCCCTCCTTTCACCTAGTGAGCTGGGCCATAAGGGCCGCCTAAGCCTGCCCGGAAAGAGTCTTCCTATAGGTTTGCCCTTTCAAATGGAGGATGAGAGCCTCCGGCCAGCTGGGTTATAAGAGGGGTTAAAAAAAATCGCCAGGCTAGTGAGGTGCTTCTGAAACTTGGGCAGAGAAGGGTTCGGAGTCTGCCCTTGAATTGCATTGCTCGGTGAGAACGGCTCTAGTTTGTCACACTTGGTTTGCCTTGATAGAAGATCTCTGTGCTAAATGGGACACAGCTATGACAACTGTGTGTAAATCAGTACCAGGAAAATAAAGGGAAGTCCCTATCTGACCACTGGGTTGGGAAGGGGCACTCTGCAAAAATTAGAGAGGGCATTCACCTTCTGAGTGCATAAGCCATGACCACATGCATAATAAATCATAAGAACAGATAGAATCAAAGAATAAAAACAATGTCAAGTAATACATAGAAAAATTGTACAGTTTATTCAAAAGATAATACAATCATAAAACAATTTGTTAAAAATTTCCTTTTCACAAAGCAATTATTGTATCATTGAGACCAGTTAAAAATGTGAGAATTCACATGAGAAACATAAAATTATTGTTACAAAGTTGTCGACGCAGCATTTCGGTATTTAAGATGAGACCTTCATCAGGACACGGTTCTATTTAAAGAAAACATACAATTAGAAACAATCACTGATTACATCTTTCTTTTTTTCTCAAGAACATCTTTGACACAAATATATCTAAATCTTTAACATGTTGTATTTACATTAGTTGGTCTGTATCTTTTTCTGGCATCACCTAATTTTCTCTCTGTTCATTAGACATGTGGTATTGGTATGCGAAGGGAACTGGAGTACGCTTATTCAACTAGTCATAAAGTTGGAAAAACCCTCCCCACTAAGATTCTATGGATCCCTTTGGTCTAAGTGTATGGTGAGATTTACGGGTAATGTATATGATATAAGATCAGTTCTAAAGGGTCAATCACTAGGTGAACCCCATTAGAATTGCTTGAATAAGCGTACTCCAGTTCCCTTCGCATACCAATACCACATGTCTAATGAACAGAGAGAAAATTAGGTGATGCCAGAAAAAGATACAGACCAACTAATGTAAATACAACATGTTAAAGATTTAGATATATTTGTGTCAAAGATGTTCTTGAGAAAAAAAGAAAGATGTAATCAGTGATTGTTTCTAATTGTATGTTTTCTTTAAATAGAACCGTGTCCTGATGAAGGTCTCATCTTAAATACCGAAACGCTGCGTCGACAACTTTGTAACAATAATTTTATGTTTCTCATGTGAATTCTCACATTTTTAACTGGTCTCAATGATACAATAATTGCTTTGTGAAAAGGAAATTTTTAACAAATTGTTTTATGATTGTATTATCTTTTGAATAAACTGTACAATTTTTCTATGTATTACTTGACATTGTTTTTTATTCTTTGATTCTATCTGTTCTTATGATTTATTATGCATGTGGTCATGGCTTATGCACTCAGAAGGTGAATGCCCTCTCTAATTTTTGCAGAGTGCCCCTTCCCAACCCAGTGGTCAGATAGGGACTTCCCTTTATTTTCTTGATTTTCAACTCCTTGTCCCTGATTGGATATAGAAGGAGACCTCCCTGTTCTTTTTAAAAAAAAAATTATAAATCAGTACCAGGAAATGCATTAAATGTGTTCTGCTAATCTACACACCCTTTGCATGTACGCAGGAGAACTCCTGCACACACATTGCTCTTACCAGGATATTCCATGTCGTCTTTCTCTCTGGGGAGACCTTGCTCAGGCTGGCCAACTTTCTTCTTCCATTTGAGCTGCTGCCGAAGAGGGCAAGAAAATCCTCAGGTGGCTCAGTGCTACATGCAAAAGATAAATGTCAAATATTGTTGCAGATCAACTCCTAGTGCTACCAACAAGGGACAAACACACACACCAAACACAGGCTTCCACGAGAAATTGCCACCATATTCTTTAAGGATGCTACTTTTGAACAAAAGGGCCCAAGGACAAGTGCAGATTAAAAGTTGTTTAGGTGTTATCTCTGGACGAGATGCTGTGTATTGGCTAAACTGTCAGCAGAATGAAAAAAGCAGAGTTTCAACTGCATCAATCACCACAATCAATCAATCAATCAATCAAGTGGTTTATAAACCGCGCTACTCACCCGTGATGGTCTCAGCTAGGGTGGGGAGTGTGGGGGAGGGGGACGGCAGCTCCAGGTCAGTCGAAGAGCCAGGTCTTGACGTCCTTCCTGAACGTGTGCAGAGTCGGGAGCATCTGATGTTCACAGGGAGTTCATTCCAGGCCTTCGCTGCGATGTAGGAGAAAGCCCACCTGCCGGTTCTGCTTCTGCGGATGTGTGGGACCTCTGCCAGGGCGAGGTCGGCGGAACGGAGGTTCCTCTTGGGTACGTGGAAGGACAGTCTCTCGTTGAGTTATTTGGGTCCGATGTTGTTGAGGGATTTGTAGGCGTGGATGAGGAGTTTGAAGGTGACTCTTTTTAACGGGGAGCCAGTTGAGGCCTCGTAGGTGCTGGGTCATGTGCTCGTGGCACGTTGTCCCGAGGACGAGTCTGGCTGCGGTGTTCTGGATGGTTTGGAGTTTGTGTAGAAGAGTTTTGTTGGATCCGGTGTAGAGGGCGTTGCCATAGTCCAGTCTGCTGGTGATGAGTGCGTGGGTGACGGTCTTTCTGCAGTCGGGGGTGATCCATTTGAAGGTCTTGCGGAGGCTACGGAGGCAGTTAAAGCTAGTGGAGGCGACGGAGTTGACTTGATGGTTCATGGAGAGGGAGGAGTGCAGGATGATGCAGAGGTTCTGAGCGTGGTCTGTAGGGGTGGTTGGGCTCCCGAGGACGGAGGGCCACCAGGTGTTACCCCAGGCGGTGGTGCAGGGTCAGATGATGATAAGCTTCAGGCAGCGGTCCTTCATCCAGGCTGCCACGTTCTTCATTCCATCCTGGAAGCATAGTCTGGCGGCCTCGGGGTTCTTTGTGAAGGAGAGGATGAGCGGGGTGTCGTCGATGTAGGATACGATGTTTAGACCCTGCTGTCGGACGATGGCGGCCAGGGGGGCCATGTAGACATTGAAGAGCGTGGGGCTGAGTGATGATTCCTGGGGTTCTCCACAGCTGATTTCCGTGGGTTTGGAGAAAAAGGGAGGGTTCTGTCAGAGAGGAAGGATTGGATCCAGTCGAGGGCAGCTCCTTGAATTTCCACGTTGTGCAGTCTGGCTGCGAGCATGCAGTGTGAGAAGGTGTCGGATGCTGTGGAGAGGTCTAGAAGGATGAGAGCCGCGATGTGTCCTTGATCCAGTAGCATGCGGATGTCGTCCGTGGCAGCGAGGAGGGCGGTTTTGCGGCTGTGGTTGCTGTGGAATCCGGATTGGGAGGCATCCAGGATGGAGTTCTCTTCTATGAAGGCGGTCAGCTGGGTGTTTACTATTCTCTCAGTGACTTCGGCGGCAAAGGGGAGGAGAGAGATGTGCCGGTCGTTTTTCAGGTCTGTAGGGTCGGCCGTAGGTCTCTTGAGGAAGGGTTTTACTTCTGCCCGTTTCCAGTCGTCTGGGCAGATGCCTGATCGGAGGGAGGCGTTGATGGTTCTCTCTAGTTCGGGTTCGGTACCTCAAGTGATCATGGATGTATTACGGTCCCCGTTTGGAAGGAAGCGTGGAGACCATCATAGGGTTCACTATTATAAATTATTAAAAACCTGACCTGTACATTTATATTTCTAACGGAACCTAGATTGTTCAATTAACTGTTTATCCATTACAAACTGCAGCACTCTCCAAACTAAATAGCAGCCTAGTTGATTTTCAGTCTAGGTGGCAGCATACCTCATTCCCAAAGAATCTTTCCTGTTCCCTCTCTTCTACTCCCTTTCTCCCCTTTCTTATCTATCATTCCATTTCTCACCATATTGGGCCTTTACTCTCCTTCCTCCTCCCTCCTATTTAACTACATGTTCTTTACTGTTTCTTGCTCTTTCCTTGCTACTTGTTCTCTTCTGTTCTACTATACTGCTCACCTTACACACTCCAAATTCAACCTCCTTTATGCCTTTCCCTCTTGGTAGAGCTGCTTGGTTTTCAGTTGGTCCTGCACCAATGCTCTTGTTTGTTATTTAGCGATTTTATGTAATTCTGTATACTTTGTATTGTGAAGTCTTACTTCACTCAGTTTCACGTACAATGGCTGACACTCCTAGGTTCAGGCTGCTTCACACCTTCTTATAAACAAATATTAAAATTGAATCCCTGCTCTCCAGGCAAGATAGGAGCAGGCCTGGGCTATTTAAAACATCATCTTCTTCCTAGGTCACTGAGCTGGCTGATGCCTAAACTTTTCATCACACCACCAGGGCCGGAGTGGAAAAGCAAACCGGCCGTATTAATTGGTGCGAATGTCGGAAAAAAAAAAAAAAACACTGCAGCTGTATTGCACTGACCCCAGTAACAAAAAAGCCCCCCAGGGGTCCAAAACCAGCCCTCACCCTGGCTGCCCACCGGGAAAACGCCCGGTACCCGCTACGGTCAGTCCAGCCCTGCACACCACCAAATCTCTCAGAAGTTCCTATGGTTCCTTAAACGACCTCACATTGGCACTCCACTTACTATGCTCTCTACCATGTCTCTTTGTGACTAGGTATTTGTAACTAGTTCTTATTAAATCCCTGACCCATGGATGGTCTGCAATAATGAGGCAGTGTAAGATGTTTACATAAACTTACAAGTCTCTGCAGCACCAAAAAGGGTCCTGAATCAGAGTACAGAATTGTTGTACAGGCTAGATGTTGGATTAAAGTAAGTGACAATACCTATAAAAGTACAGTGTACTGAATCCCAGTGCTCTCTTCACATTATGTTTACAGCTTTGTTAAACTCCCTCTGTTAGCATGGC
The DNA here is from genome assembly GCF_964261635.1 of Lissotriton helveticus. NCBI lineage: Eukaryota > Metazoa > Chordata > Amphibia > Caudata > Salamandridae > Lissotriton > Lissotriton helveticus. The sequence goes on from NC_136068.1 coordinate 1,089,718,928, forward strand.
ATGAACTATACTCGGTACTTATTTTGAGCCACCTGCAGGAGGAGCCCGCCAGCATTCATTTATGGGGGCCGGCACTTATTTTTCCTCATTCAACTTAGCCCCTGACCAAAAGAAAGAAAATGGGGAGAGAAATAGGAAGAAAAAGATGGTGAAACAGTGACAAACTGAGAAAGCAGGGAGAAAAAAAAATGCAAAAGTGAGATAAAGAGGTCCAGAGTGTCTGGGGGTGTATGAAAGAGGCATTAGGTGGAATCAAGATTATTTAGCCATGGTGTTTGGAAAACCATCATTCTGCAGTGCCAATTCTGCACTTATTCTTTTACAAAATTAGCACTGACTACTCTGGAGGTGATGTGGGGATGTATGGGAGAGGATCTGAGCTTCAAGGATGGGACAGAAATTACTTCTTTGGTTTCAGCCAGCTCACCTGAAACTGCTGCTCTTGGTGTGATTCACCTGTGTGGTGCTGTTTGATCGTCGCAAGTTGTTGATAGCAGGAGAACCACCCGAACCAGCATCCTCCTAAAGAAAGAGGTACGGGATAAAAAGACTGTTTAGAAAGATAGTCACATTGTATGAAGTCTGGACCAAGAGGACTTGAGGCGACACATTCAAGAGTCAGGAAGAGAGAGAGAGTAGGAGAACCCCTTCCCAACCAACCTACTCAAGAATCAGGAAAACACATTGTGCAAACAGTGACTTTTCTAGAAAGGTTTATGTAACATTGCATGCTAGCATCTGATTGGCCAACATAGGGAGAGTGATCCAATTACCCATGAGGACAAAACAGGTATCTGTATGGCTTTGGTGATGGTGACAGGATCCCAGTGGTTGAGAGAGAATATCATGATGGTTGGCCAGTGCATCCAGCATTTTATATTTCCATTAACCTTGGCCAATGTTAGCTTTTCAGTACTGTCCTAGCATTACAGAGAAGATTGATTTATTGAAACTTTATACTTTTAAGGAATTGAATAAACCAAATACAATTATACTTAAAATGGTAAAATAATAGAATCTGGCCCCTCATGTACACAGAGTAAAAGGGGCACCAGAGCACCCTGCAGTGATTTTGCATAATAAAGCATAAACTGTAGACAGTTGTACTTCAGAACGGGGTTTTATTACATCAATTAATGCCGTACCCTATCAAAAACGGACGAGTATCCCTTCTGCTGTATCGCAAATGCTAGAAGTAATACTGCACTTTTAATACGGCAGATGGGATATCCTCCTTGATTGTGAGGGAGTATCCCATCCATCAAACTCTAAATAAGACCCTGATTAGACATTTGGTCAAATGGTCTCGCCCTGAGTCAGAGAAGCAATAGGTTTTCATGGACAGTGCACTGGCAGGAACGGCATTGGGGGGGAAGTCCCATTTATGTCCCGTACACACAGCCTAGTGAACATGTATATCTCTTTGGCCACCAAGCCCACCTTGTTGGCCTGGAACACAGTTTCAACTCTAAGGCGTTTTACATCGCTTCCCTCCCACCTCACTTCAGTGGTGGGGAGCAGAGTCTTTACCCAAAGCCTGGACGATACTACGTTTGGGGTCTGGCAGCAGCCGGAAAAACAGTTTGCGGGACATTTGTTTGATTAGGAGAGCCCCATTCTGTTTGATACTCTGCGTACTTAATTTTTAATACCAGAGGGAGAGAGACACCAGTACACCTAGATGCAGCCGGCAGTGAGAGATGCAGCACAACAACCGCTGACAATATTTGAGAGGTGGCTTTTGAATGCTGACACAGACGGTGTCTTATCACTGAAGCGTATGGGGTGCTTAGGGATGGAGAGCCTGAGCCGAAATCCCCTGCACAACTCCAGTGGGGGCTGAATACAGATAGACAACTATCCCCAGGCGAATAGCAGGACATCTACTACCAGGTGCAACACACAGCCTCCAATGCCTCAAGTATGGAGACAGTGACAAAAATCGTCACGTATTGGTACTTAACTCCGGTAGGTTTACATAGAGGGAACCCAGACGTAGCGACAGGTGCTGTAGAAGTTGTGACTACTGGAAGATGCTGGTACACATACTATGGGAATGCCCTAAACTGAAGCAGTTCTGGGATGAGATATCGGAAATCAACACACTTTTTGACACTCAGTTACCCAGGTTCTCCTCTTACATAGTGCTGGGTCTTTCCAATCCGCTTACATTCCCACTCAAATCCAGACAGGAACAACACATAGCTTTGGTATTGGGGCAGCACATCAATCCATACTGGCTCCCTGGGGGGCAGAACGAATGCAGTCTCAGAAGAACTGGCTACACCAGATATGGCACCCGCTGGGGATGGAGAAGCTTTCACTGACCTGGACACAACAAGGAGACTCATACCAAGAGATTTGGCAGCCACTCCTTAAAAGCTCCTCTCACAGGAAATCACAGAGCTCGCCTGTCCCATGTATGAGAAATTGCTATGCCTGACTGCACTACCGGAGTGATCCTTTTGGGGCTCCTTCATGGGATCAGTCACAATGATCTACTTTTATTAGACAGAGTATGTTTGAGCACCCGGAGGAGGCCGTGGAGTGGTGGGGACTTGTTAAATGAAAAGTTGCCAATGAGGCTCGATGTTGATGTATGCCGGAGTTGATTTTGCATGACATACATATTGACCGCGTTTCTTGTCCCAAGAACAATTTTTTTTTTTAACATAAATAAGACCCTGAGACTTTGATGGGCAAAACTAAACAATTGAATGGCATCAGAAGTCATCGTCTTAACAATGATTATTGCAGCACAATTCACTATTCACTCTGAGATCATGAAGTTGCTGTGCTTTCCATTTCAAAGACTGATCATCATCTTTCTGCAACTTAGATTTTTAACTAATGTGGACTGTGGATTTTCAAGAATATGAAACAGTGGCCAGCAACTGACATCTCTGTTGAGAAACAGATAAATCACAGTTCTAAATATCTAGGCATCTGGTATGTGGGACTCAGCCACAGCAGTCTTTGACTTCACTCACCAGGGTGTTCCTCTTGGCTTTATTGTCAGTGATGACCGAGACAGAGCGGGTGATGGGTTTCGCTGGCGAGGCGCTGCTGGGCCGTCTAGACACAGACAGCTGGGAGCCCGTGAGGCTGAGGTCAATCCCATCTCCCCCACCTTGGAAAGAAGTACTGCTACGGGAACTTCGCATGGTGATGATGGAACTTCCAGAGAGACCTACACACTACAAGAACAAGCAAAACTGTGTTCATTAGCTCAAAAAAATATTAATATGATATGGATACCAAGCATTGTTTTTCTCTGCATTGTCTAAAACAGTAAAACAAATACAGATACAAACAGGTGTACTGGATAAATCGTGGCAGTTCCTAGGAAGAAAATGTACCTCAAATGACCCTGAAAGGGTGTTAAGGTTTGGGCTCACCTAGCATGCAACTGACAGTGACCCTGCAATATTGGGCTCTCAGAGACCCTGGCATGTCAAGAAATGTCCTATAGGCCTGTCAACATATGCATACATAATAACAACAACCATTGGTATTACTTGGTATAGGATGCCAAGGGCTTTGGATAATGCTCTAAAACATTATTCCCGATTAATAATTTTCGTGTCACCTGAATGCAATACACCATGATGCAATTCTAAACTGAAGTGTAATATGTAAATCTGTGGTTGTACTTTTGCATACTTGAATCCACAGACCCCTATATGCAACCCAAGTGGCCATCTACTAAAAGTCTACAGCACTATTATATGAGTGCAAGTTAGGCTCATTCACACTTACGTCCCAAGTTAGAACATACCTAGTAAATATGAGAGAAATGTCTGCGGCAATATTGCCGTCACTGGCAACCATTTAATTTAGAAGGTGGCCTTGGCATTTCCAGATCTCCATGCAAGCAGAAAAAGGCAGCCAGTAACTTTTATGAAAATTACCTTAATAGTGTACCTTTTATTACCAGCAGCTTTTTTGGGCCCGTTCTAAATGAGGGACTTGGTCTGGCTCCACAGCTATGCCCTGGGGAGGCGTGCACATGCTAAGATTCACCCAAAGGGAAAAGTACATTGTGAAGGTGTTCGACCTGGCATCTTTGGCGTGGTTTCACCTGTCTTTTTTGCCTTTGCCTCCTGTATTTTTGACGCTGTGCTGGATTTCATTTTTGCTGGTTTAGATGCTTTGGGCACTTTGCCACTGCTGATCAGTGTCAAAGTGTAAGTGCTCCCTGTGTAAATTGTTATTGTGATTGGTTATCCATGATTGACATATTTGTATGACCAAAAAGTCCCTAGTAAAGTGCACTTAGTGTGCCAGGGCTGGTGATACATATGCTACAAGTGGGCCTGCAGCACTGATTGTGCCACCCACATGAGTAGCCCTAAAGTGGAGTCTCAGACCTTCCACCGCAGTGCCTGTGTGCAATCTGTGAACTGCCATGTCCACCTGGTCAGTGTCCCCACTGACCAGGCCTAACCCTTCCCTTTCTGTACACATTTGTGACCCCTATGGAAGGCCCAAGGTACCCTCTTGGGCAGGGTGCAGTGTATGTGAAAGGTAGAGCATGTACTAGTGCAGGTGGCATGCTCTGGTAGTGAATGACAGCCATTTTCGTTTTTCACTATTGTAAGGCTACCTTACCCATAGGCTATCGTGGGGAATGCTGGCTACAGTGGCTACCAGCATATCTTCCCCTAGGAGCAAGGTAGGATATAAAAGTCTGGTATCCCTGAACTCAGAATTTAATAACACATCTTTTAGGAAAGGTCGTTTTTAAATCCTGTGTTTGAGAACAACACTTTTAGAAAGCGGTTGTTCTCTTGTCTGACCTTTCTGTGTGCCTTGGCCTGTTTATGAGCGATTGACTGTCTGGTTTGTGAGGGACAGGGGCTGGGTGGCTCCCAGAGGCTGAGTGGGCCATCCGTTGGGCTGAATAGCTCCATCTGCATCTACAGTGGTGGGAGATGGTAGCACCTGGGCCTGAATAGGGCTGTGCCTGCCTTCCACAATGCTGGCTTCACCTCCTGCTGGGCAGCTGATGACCCTGCCCCTCTCTCTGTAAGGAAAGGCCAGGAAAACAAAGTGCTCAAGGAACACCCAGAACTGGTTCAGACCGGGCTCAGAGCCCTCCTGCACATAGGGAACAAAGACTTTTAGGTGTATAAGTACAGGACCCCAGACTACAGAAAATTAGATCATCCTGGAATCAAGAAGGAACCTCTGCCAAGGAGAAAGCTGGAAGTTTGAAGAAGAAAGACTGTCCTGCTGTTGCTTTGCTGGACTGACCTGCAGTTGCTTTGCTGCCAAGGAGAGGGGAAGGACTTTGTTTTGTGCTGTGTCCCCGTGCTTGAAGGAATCTCCAAGGGCCTGAAGAAGAGCTGGCTCCCTGTTAAGAAGTCCCGGGAACAAAAAGACTTCACCCCCAGCTTCCCTGACCTCTGCTGAGAGAGTTCTGTCCTTCCTAGAGTGCTTGGGCCAGTTGTGGTGCCTCTGGAAGTTGTACCTGTCTTGGGAAGCTGGAAACCAAGTTTTGAAAGACTTTTTTGCACGTTTTAACGCATCCCTCACTTGCGGAGCGCATCCCAGTCAGTGCGAGGAAATTCCTGCTGCCACGAAGGCCGAGTTCGTCGCAGAGGCTGTTGCCAGAGTCGTCGCATCCTTTGCTTGCGGGACGCACCAGTCCGGTGCGGGAAGATTACCATCGCTGCGAGTATTGTCGCAGAGCCTGTCGTCACTGGGTGAGATAGTCGAACCGCTTGCTTGCGGACCGCATCACAATGCTGCAAGAGTCGTCGCAGAGGCATCGCATTATTGTGTTTTTATCCAGGAGCCTAAACCGATATTTCTATTTTATGCCCTTGTCCGGTTATAATCAATAATATCCATACAACGGCATAGTAATCATATCCATATTCAGTCGTAGCACATGCTGTCACATTAAGCAAGGCTACTTCCCCGGCCTCCTAGAAAGCACAATGAGTTCTCTAAACAAACCAAACCTCCAGCAACCTGGGAAATCCCCCTTGCTTTTGTTTTGATTTCATCCTAGAACTCCTGTAAAGCACTGTAAGAACGGCCAGTTCTTAGTGACATCTTTATTGACGTCTTATGTCCAACCTTACGTCAAACCCGGCACCTTTCAGGTATAAATATACCAACGTTGCCTTAAGCAAAGACACGGTGGTGGTTTTGGAGCAGAGCAGCTATCTACTTGCCCGAGAGCCCAGCTGATGCGAGAGCCCACGGATGCTGCCCCTCCTCTTTTGACGCACTGAGAGAGACACTGTCTTTTCTCCTGCAGAGAAATCCAGCTCCGGTGTTTCCAGATACCTTCGCGGGTTACTGGGATATCGAGTCCTGAGAGAGAGATACAAGACCTCCTGCTTTCTATTTACCCAGGTACGGAGCTGACTAAACCCTTGAAGAGAATTCTTGAGTCAGATTCTTGGCAAAACAAACTTAACTTAAACTGCTACTTACTTACTCCTTCCCACGTATTAGGCTTAGGTCAGGTACACCGAGGTAGGCGTATTTAGAAGCACCAGTTGAGTACGTTAGTCAATGTATATATGTATGTATATATTTTATCTATTTTAAAGTACCATATGGCTAAGAAACCATATCAATCCTTTTACAGTATTATTTTATAATCCTCCTTTTACTGTACGCACTTTACTTTACTATGAGTATTGCAACTGTGGCAATTCATTTCTCTTGTATGAGGAAGAAGACTGCTCAATAAATTACACCTTTTATTGAAAACGCCCGTCTCTCTTTTCTCTGCACTCTGGTGAAACTAAGTACGCACATTTGACTGAGTGAAATAGCTGTCTATTGTTTTCACACGACTCTAGAGATACACTCTTATTCTGAGGGAGCAAAGTTGTCATGTTTTATGGTTGTCGAAAGCTAATCCCTTCTTGTCTATCCAGGGAGGTTAAACTCCTCCTCGTTTATTCGAGAAAGTTTCTAGTGACCTCTGAGCTAGCTGGCAAACCTTAAGTCAAATATAGTCAGTAGAGACCTAGATGACCTCAGTCCTACGTCTACACTGCTGTCTATATTATTCCAATGCGCAGAGCCTATTGGGAATATAGGAACTACACTACATGGCGCCCAACATTTGGTAAGGCGATAAATCTAAAGCAAGACGTTAGAGTAACTCAGTCGTGCTTTTTCACACAGACCCCTTTTCCCGTAAATACTCCAAAAGACGTCTGGAGTGGGTAAAAGGTTAAAATCCGCCGGAACTTAGTAGGAAGAGATTTCTATGTATAGTTTTTGGTTTAGTCAACGTTGAAGGATACAGTGTTCCAAAAATATTGTGCACCTAATCTTTGTTTCCTTGAAACTTGATCTGCAACAATAACCTTTCCGTCAGTAAAAATCAATCAATCAAGACATTTATAGAGCGCTCTACTCAAGAAACCTACAGCGGACCCCACCGAACTCAAGAATTACCGTCCCATCTCGCTCCTCCCGTTCCCGGCCAAAGTCATCGAAAAGACCGTCAACAAACAGCTGGCCGCCTTCCTCGAGACAAATGGATCCCTCGACCCCTCACAGTCTGGCTTCCGAGCCAACCACAGCACCGAGACCGCCCTCATCGCTGCCACCGATGACATCCGAGCCATGATGGACAACGGAGAAACAGCGGCCCTTATCCTCCTGGACCTCTCCGCGGCATTCGACACTGTCTGCCACCGCACCCTAGTGCAGCGCCTCGGCAACATCGGAATCCAGGAGAAGGCACTGGAATGGATCACCTCCTTCCTCGACGGAAGAACACAGAGAGTCCGCCTAAAAAATGTCAGAAAGTGACGAGGAAAGGGAAGCAGCTAGAATAGCAGCTCAACTCCTAGCGGATGACACAAGTCTCCGAGACAATTACCCGAATGTTATACTCATTCCGGTCAACATAAGAAAAACTATAACTCTTAAACTTATAGAAAATGGACTAACACCGAGAGGTGGAATAGTCGTATTCGTAATTGAGGCCCATGAATATCGGCAGACAGAGGTATTCTATTCATGGATAAACTTTCCAGCAGCAAACGCTGTCACACACGACTTCCACTATTACAGAATAGAGGAACCTCCGGATGAATACACTCCTTTCGAGGAGGTTGAAATCCCATTAAAATACCAAGAGCACCTACTCTGGTTTAAAGGCGCCCTAAAACATAATAATCACATCATCACCAGGCTCGGTCCACTAGGTAGACCAGGAGCACCGTGGCCGGTTCTAGCCAGCTACACACCACATCCAGACATTGAAAAAATGTCAGTACCAGAACTTTTAGCACAGCTAAAACAACTAATTAAAATTCATAGACAATTAGTCCAATATGTAAGGCGGACTTCAACAGTCCAACCAGCTATTAACATTCCACAGCTGACCCCTCATCAGGGGAACACAAACAAAATTACACCACAGAACATACAATCATGTCTGGGTAAAGTACCCATAAAACGGGAACAAATTCCATTCTGGTTAGCACAAAAAATAACTCCAATAGAGGCAGTATTTCCGGATACTACCCCTACTGAGAAACACAGAATTCTGACTATCTGTCTTCCAATGGGGATCGCACCACATGTGGAGGACTGTGACACTTGGGGCACAGTCTTTGCTTCCATTTACACAAAAACACATGGTGTTCCGTCCATGGCGGTAATACCAGATGTACTAAGACAGATTCAAAATGAATACGGTCCAGAACCTGCTTTAACTTTGGGTATGAAATTATTGAAAGACTTCAAGCAGGTCTCGGCTATATTATTAGCCAACATAAAAGGAGAAGCAGCATCTGTGGCGATCCGCCAGAAATTGAAAGAAATAGATATAGCAGAACACCCATTTGAACTTGCCAGAATCATAGAAAAATCCTATGAAGAACTAGGAAGAGATAGTTTGGGTGGGAAACCAGTAAAATCCCAACTAACTGAAAATCCTGAAAAGATATTTATTAAAAATAATCTAAACACTCCAAAAAAGAGCTGGGATGGAAATAAACAATCCACTCCCAAAGAAAAAAGATTGCAGTCCAGAGGAAAGTCTCCTCGGCGGAGAGAAAGATCTCCGGACCAAGGACACAAGTCTCCCCAGAGGGAGCCCTCTGAGAAAAGATACAACCTTAGAAATAGGGATAATCTAAAGAAACTTGATAGATAAAGATATTGATACACGTCCCTCTCGATCTTTTCAGGCTTCCTCGCAGAAATCGGAAAGAAGAGGATGGTCGGAACACAGGGAAGAGCACGTCAAGTCCAAAGACAAGGAACCTGCTCATCAAAGTAAAAAATTACAATTTCCAAAAAAGAAGGTAGCCAGTATTAAAATAATCAAACATGCCGAGGATACTGAGGACACAGCTGAAAAACAGAGAGTGGGCCCAGACAATGCTAGACAGCGCAGCAGAAGTGACAATAGCTCGCAAGATCCTGATGAATCATCTGGAGACAGTGGACACGAATGAACACATTCAGGTGGAAACTGCGGATACCAGAGTTAGCAAACCTCATAAAATATATTAAATAACATTACGTATAGAGGGAGATAAGACTAGAAAAGTAAGGGGTCTATTTTGGGATAACCTTTCCAAAGGCTATGACATCCTTTTAGCTGAGAAAGATTGGCCACCAGAGTTTGTCAGGGAGTGCCCTCATGGCGAAGAAATGATTATGCCTGCCTTCCCAAATCATATTCCAATTCATAGAAAATATTCATATGCAAGAAAATGGGCAGTAGCCCAAGCTCCTGCATTATATAAAAATCATGTAGGATGGGATGAGGACTCTCCTCTCACAAAATCCAGTTAAAATGTCAACCAACTGCACAGAGGCGGTACCCAATTAAGCAAGAAGCTAAAAAACAAGTCAGGGAGATCTTAGATCAACTTGAATACCAAGGGGTGATTGAAACATGCACCTCACAAATGAACAATCCTTTGTTTCCTGTCTCCAAGCCAGACGATTCATATCGTCTAGTTTTGGACTACAGACACCTTAATTCATGTTGCAAAACGTTTGCAGTACAAAACTCACACAGTGCAGCACTAATGAATAACATCGTGCGCAAAAAATACATAACGACATTAGATATCTCTAATGGATTCTTTTGTCAAAACATTGCACCTGAAAGCAGGTATTTGACCGCTTTCTCAATAATGGGGTCGCAGAAATTTGTCGACTCCCACAGGGGTTCAAGAACAGCCCAGGATTATTCTCAGCAAGAGTAACAGAGTTACTACAAATTTATGATGATGAGGCATTATCTTATGTCGATGACATCTATCTAACAGATGATGACTTGAATACTCACTTGAAAAGAGTGAACACCGTAATACTTGGTTTTGCAGCAGAGGGTTACAAATTCAACTTTAAAAAGTCACGAATTGCCCATCTAACAGTCCTATTTTTAGGTTATGAATTATCAAGTGAAGGCAAAAGCCTAGCGGACAATTTCTTAGAGAAATGCGCTGTACTCCAAGCACCAAAAACGCTGAAGAACTTACAATCAATACTAGGTTTCCTGAATTTCGGAAGAACTTACATTCTAAATTACGCAGAGAGGGTTAAACCTCTCTATGAATTAATAAAACCTGATTTTGAACCAATCAATTGGACTCAAAAACACACAGAAATTTTGAGATCATTGCAAACAGACATGTTAGCTAAAACAAAATTGCAAAATCGCGAAAACACACGCAACCTTGTAATCCGAGTCATCCCAGGAAGATGCGGATTCACGTACCTGACCTCTAATGAGGGAGAAAAGGTACCAATAGCATACAAATCACATTTGTACACAGAAGCTGAAAAAACATTCAGTCTTGCAGAAAACATTGTAAATACGGTTCAAACAGCTGTAGCAAAAGAAAGAGCCCAAGCCCAGGCAGACAGATTACTGTTTTAACAGCAGAATCAGCCTTTGAGGCATTAACAAGCCCACGCAATTTAACTACCGTGGCACTAGATCCAAAAAGGATACAATGGGAAAATTCTCTTGCTACAGAAAAAGTGAAATACTATTTTGACCCGAACATGAAAAAACTGAAAGATCTAACATATGAAAAAGAATATCCTCTGCCAATCGAAATTCTGCCCCTACAACAGTACGCCTGTGTAATATATACAGACGGATATGCACAACCCTCAGTTTGGGGAAAGCAAGCTTACAATGCTACGTGCGAGGTTGTTAAATGCCGGTGGCACTGAGGTAAATTGAGACCACCGGTAACAATGTCTCAATCTGTAAAAGACAATTCAAGTCAACAAACTGAATTATTAGCTTTAAAAAATGGCGCTCGATATTGCCGATCGCGAATTCCCGACACTAATAGTGTGCGATTCGCATTCCTGCGTCAAGTCTTACAATAATGACTTGCAGAACTGGGTTCAAAACGGTTACAAAGATGACACAGGTGCCACAATCAAGCATAAATCGCTTTGGGAACAAGTAGTTCTTTTACAGAAAGAACTACAAAAGACTCACGTGATACATACACTGAGTCATCAGCGTGATGGCGTTCACGTTGCAGGGAATTATTGGCTGACACAGCCACAGCGGAAGCAACTAATCCGGCTTCCGTAGCCACAAAAAAGCGTTCAGATAAATACATAGACGGGGAAACCATGCTGGCGGTAAAAACGTCTTCAAAAGGCGACTGTGCAGCACTACCCGTGATCTATCCACTCAATTATACATACATAATAGATGCAAACTCCGTTCCTTTTGCTCGAATCCCTGGAGTGGGGGATAGAGTAATTCCAAGCACGAACAGGAGAATCTTCTTGATTCAAGAAGCACACATGGGTGAGGGTCTAAGACACCAGACGATCAAGGAATCTCTGAAAGAATTACAATCAGAATACTGGTGGACAGGAATGAGCTTGCAACAACACAAATTTGCAATGAACTGTCCAAACTGCAACAGAGATCGCAGCGGTGAACCGGCCGGAGTAGTGCCAGGACCCCTATTAGAAAGCATAAGGCGATCTATACGCATAATCAAACAGGAAAAATGCGTCCCAATGTATATTATTTAAGACTAGATTCACTTAAAATGTGGCCCCAGCGCTCGGCTGACGCCAGAACTGTTATAAAAGATTTGCGAGTCTATATCGGCACATACGCAATTGGCATGCTACATTCTGACCAGGGTCCTGCTTTTAGCTCTCGAGCTTATATGGAGGCCATGACCAGCATGGGCATTGCATTGCGGTACTCTTGTCCCTTCCATCCTGAGGGAAATGGGATTGTGGAAAGAAAAAACCGAGACATAAAGCAATCTATAACAGCGAGGGTATTAGGTTCGGGTGATGGGTGGGTCCAACATTTAACAAGTGTCCAACGTAGTCTTAACAATCTGCCAAGAAATTCTCTGAAAGGTTTCAGTCCGTACGAACTATTGTTCGGGACTAGAATGCATATTCAGGACTTAGATAGTCAGACTTCAGTGGTAGAAGAAAAATGCTTTGATATCAAAGATCGTTTGGCTATTTTACAGGACTTAAATGAAACAAGAAAAGGCCTGAGCAACGTAAAGCTAAAACAGCAGCCAACAGCCACAGAAGATAAACCACCTGTCCCAGCAAGGCCTGTCTGGATTCCAAAAATTGGGGATCTGGTCAGAGAGAAGATCGGGGTGAAGAAGGAATTTGGGCCTTCTTACAGAAAAGCAGTACCTGTCTTAGCTGTCAGCGGAACAAGATCAGTTGTACTACCGCCCCTTGCTGGTAAAAAGGAGAACCGAGTTGTATCCATCGACCTGGTAAAACAGCAATCATGTGGCCAATAATAAGTAGTAGGCCCAGTGGACTCCCAAGAAGTAGCAGAACACCAAAACTTGCTACAATACAAGAGGTTCAAACTGAGAGATTAATCACATTTGATAAACCTACAGTGAATAAAAAAGGACTATGCAACAATGCCATGGAACTTGTGCCTCTTGAAACCCAAATTGAAACAGTTCGTCAAGAAACACCTGTCTACAACGATGTAGCCTCAGACTATGCTAATGAAACAAAGAAAATTCAAAAAGCAAATGAAAATCCGGAAGCAATTCAACCAATTGACAGAACTGCATCTGGCTACTTCATCAATTTCGATGACTTTCCTGAGGATCCAAGCGAGCCTGAAGAACAGCCAACAACAAAAACTTTTAAAGACAAAGTAACTGAACTCTTTCATCAACTCAAAGAAACCTATCTGATTTCTCCATGGATTGAATTTTGGATTGTGTTAGGTGTACTTTTCCTCCTGCTTTGGCTCACCATGGTTCTTTGTTTGGGAAAACTAATTGAGGGAAAATACAGTACAATGGACACAGCAAGTCAGAACATCAACTTGGTCCTAAAGCCACACAAGTCATCTCACATCGAGAAAAGAGAACTATCATCAGTGAATGGGACAGCCAATCCTATACCCTGTGGGGTAGCTTGGGACAAAACAGATTACGAAATCTATTGCCCGGTCGAACTCTTGAAATATCCTCACCAGTTTAAGGTTTCATTAAGTGACTTTGTAAAACAGAGTATATTCTCTGAGGATTGGGACTTTGAAAGTATTAATGATATGATGTCAGATTTAGTAATGTCAGCAAAATTTACAGAACGTGATTACTTGCAGGGTTCATCGAATTATGAAGAAATGTACTGCTACAACCACTTTGCACATCATGATTTGCATAAATCTGCTCAACCTAGAAATGTTTTTAATTATAATCAATGGGAACATTGTGCAACTCCACCAAAAGGCAGTTCGAAAACATTTTACGAGAAATTCCCATACTTCTCAGGGTTTAACATTAGTGATGCAGAAACGTTTTATTTCAAAATGTTAAATAAGACAGGAATGAAAACAATGCTGACAAACACTAAATTAATCTATTCGGAAACATTTTATGGAAAAATGACTACATTTGGTTTCGATTTTTGGAAAAACAACATTGAAACAAAAACCATCTGGGGTACCAAAGATTGGCAGGTCCAAGGTATAGAATCATTATTTAGAGCCTGCATGATCCCAGAACAAATTATATTCTTGAATGACACCATTCAACAGACAACCTGTCTTGGCCTAGCCAAAATTAATGAATTAAACAAACCGTCTATTCCAAAGCCAACACCTGACAGTAACAGCACTACAGATGTTGAGATAGACGTATCCCATATTTTTAACCAAAACAGAACACATCCTGATTGGAAAAAATGGTTGATCTGGCCCACAGACACAAATAACTGTCAAGATAGATTCCTGAACATAATACAGCGGTTCAAATTGACCAGGCCAGACCCTAGATACTCCCAGAGACAACATCCAAGGATAGTTACAACATACAGTGTAGGAAAACTCTGCCTCGAATGGCTACAGAAATCCACACTGGCAGAAATTAAGCAACACTTGACTTTACTTAAAGACGGTGCGGACTTGCGTGATTTCATAATGGGACCACGCAAACAGCGTCAGAAAAGTTTCATAGCGGCCGGTATATACGCAGCTTACAACAAAGCTTGGAAAGAAACGCAAATTGAAACAGCAGAAAAAATACGGGATATTGACCGTATTAATTTGGAAAAATCACTTTCTGTTGTCGACTATGGGTGAATGACTCTCTCCTCCAGGATATATTCACTGGACAGTATTGTATCATCTGCTATTGATATAATAGAGCAGGACTTACTAATGTTACAACACGGTCAGTCCCAATTACATTCTATTGTACAGCTTGGCTGGACGTTGCAAAATCTGCGTTCAGGCTACGTGCCCTGGCTTGTAATCAACACAACGTCATTATTCTCTATCTTTAACCTTACTGATACACAAATCAGTTTGGCACAAAAAGGAGCAGAGTATACAATTCTGAGCATTGAACAACTTGAGAGATTACCATTGACAATGTCAGAAAGACCTGTCATTGAATGGATAATACACGGAATCATAACCATTCCGATAACAACTTTCCAATTTAAATACTGCCAAGACTATATACCAGCAGGCCAGTATGAAAGGTTGGGTAAAGGGTACATTAAGTCATCATGGAAATTGCCTTACACATACACATGTTATAGTGAAAAGAAACAGAATGTATTTCTTAGTGGTAACAATTGTAAACGATCACTAAGCGGTATACTTCTGTGTCAAGGTATTAACTTGCATGGGGCCTGTGAGGGGAATTCAAATAACCTTTCATGTCACCAGCATGGCACACCTGCAACACGAATAGAGCCATTCTTTAGACTGCTTTCTAACGGGAGCTATATTCTAATAGTGGACCACAGCTGTTGTGGCATGGTGCCTGGAAAAGCTTATCTTGTGAGCGTTAGTTCCATGGTCACTTGCTGTATGCAAGTATTGTATCCAAACAGCACTCCAGACACGGAGGCGAAAATTTGGCCTTTTTTTTAAGATCTCTTCTATTCGAATTGATACTTTAAGCAGAATGAAGTCTGTTCTTTTACAGACAACTGTGCCCTTGACGTCCTCAAAAGAAACGTATGATCTGCAAGTTGCAAGGACCACGGCAGAGATACATACCCTTTCATCAACAAATTGCCCAGTGCATTTTGCAGAAATGCTAAGCCAAATTCTAAATATGTCTGGTATCCCACATGTAATTAAGACAATTTTTTCGGGACTGTTAACACCCTTCAAAACAGTTCTGGGCATTTTTCCTAATTTTGTCCATTCTGTCTTTGGCGGCCTACCACTTCTGTTGGGACTCGTAGCAGGCATTTTATTTTTGATACTTCTGCTTCGATATGGCAAGCCTAATTGCAGACAAGACTCCAGCAACGATGGAAGAAACGATCCTGGCTATACGCTATCGGGACCGCATAACTAAAGTCCTTGGATTAGCCCGGCTAAGAGATCTGAATATGAAATGGTTTCTTTCATTCAGACCCATCTGGCAGAACTGCATCTTACCTGTGCTACGATGTATGCTATGCGGAGAAGAATGCGTGTTGGACGTCTGTCTTACACTACCATCAGCAGTACCATTGGATACAGATACTTTGCTAAGTCCTGCAACGGCTCATGCATCGTGTTGTCCCCAGCAGTTACCCATCCTGATGACGGCATTCGTTGAAACTTCTACACTACGATTAGGTGGTAGTGAAGTACGAGATGAGAGCAGCATCACCCAGGTACGACCTTCTGTGAGCATTGCTGATCCTGACATCGACGATAGCAATCATGCTCGAGACTGCTCAGTTGCGGCATTTTCAAACTTGATCGAACTTTCACCTGAAGCCGTAGACAACTTTTTTGCGAGTCTGTCTGATATGATGTTCCCCCCGGAAATCAAAGAATAACTTTTAAGCAAACGAGCACACAGCGCTCCCTGAACTCTGAATTCGGCCTTCTGCTTTGATAAATAAAAGCTACTGAAAATATTTGGAACTATTTTTTCCCCTGAAAGCGAAATAATTTTTCTCTTCCCTTCCAAAATATTTACCCTTTGTTTTGGCACTTGTACTCTGCTTAAAGTAGAACTATTCGTAAAGAACAGAGCTTCTATTTTTAGGAACTCAAGAGACAATATATTACCTCAGCCTCTAGCACATTTACAGCGACTGTATTTATATGTGATGGAATGGTCTCGTCCTTCTTTTCTGTATTAAGAGCCATTTCATGTGTAAATTTCGCAAATCGTTCAGCTATTCATATATAGGCATCATTTTAACTGAATGATTACACTACTTGAAAAGCGTACAGTACCAATATCATTTTCATGTATTTCACATGCACCATTTCAAATGCAAAAAATGTATTTTGGGGTGGGTTAGAATACACATGCACCTATAAATGTTTACTATTGCTTAGTTTTAGTAATGATGGACATTAGATCGTGGAGTGGGTATTGCGTTTTTATCCAGGAGCCTAAACCGATATTTCTATTTTATGCCCTTGTCCGGTTATAAATCAATAATATCCATACAACGGCATAGTAATCATATCCATATTCAGTCGTAGCACATGCCGTTACATTAAGCAAGGCTACTTCCCCGGCCTCCTAGAAAGCACAACGAGTTCTCTAAACAAACCAAACCTCCAGCAACCTGGGAAATCCCCCTTAATTTGATTTCCTCCTAGAACTCCTGTAAAGCACTGTAAGAACGGCCAGTTCTTAGTGACATCTTTATTGACGTCTTATGTCCAACCTTACGTCAAACCCGGCACCTTTCAGGTATAAATATACCAACGTTGCCTTAAGCAAAGACACGGTGGTGGTTTTGGAGCAGAGCAGCTATCTACTTGCCCGAGAGCCCAGCTGATGCGAGAGCCCACGGACGCTGCCCCTCCTCTTTTGACGCACTGAGAGAGACGCGGTCTTTTCTCCTGCCGAGAAATCCAGCTCCGGTGTTTCCAGATACCTTCGCGGGTTACTGGGATATCGAGTCCTGAGAGAGAGATACAAGACCTCCTGCTTTCTATTTACCCAGGTGCGGAGCGGACTAAACCCTTGAAGAGAATTCTTGAGTCAGATTCTTGGCAAAACAAACTTAACTTAAACTGCTACTTACTTACTCCTTCCCATGTATTAGGCTTAGGTCAGGTACACCGGGGTAGGCGTATTTAGAAGCACCAGTTGAGTACGTTAGTCAATGTATATATGTGTGTATATATTTTATCTATTTTAAAGTATCATATGGCTAAGAAACCATATCAATGCTTTTACAGTATTATTTTATAATCCTCCTTTTACTGTACGCACTTTACTTTACTATGAGTATTGCAATTGTGGCAATTCATTTCTAATGTCCTCTTGTATTTCTTCTAATTTACGTTTAGCATCTTCTAAGGTGGTACTCTCATTCAATTGTTTCTCAAGGGTTTCTATTTCCTCCCTTTCAATTATAATAATTTCCTGTGCTGTTTCAATAATGAGTAACATCCAATCGCGACTGCATCGGTTCGCGATGAGTGTCCAATTCTCTTTGAATTTTTCATTTTGAACAAAGAGACCCGGTTCATTTCTAATCTGCAGCCCTTGAGGTATGATACCCTTTTTATAATACTGTATTAAAAATTCTGCATGTAACTGTACGGATCATTTTTTTCTTTACATTCCAGAGTTTATTCCACCTTTCATCATCACTCTTAGACAGGGTCATCGAATTTATTGTTTAATAGGTACCCCCAATGATCTTTTTAAATTGATCTTCAGAGAAACCAAAGGTACGTAATGTATCCATATTTGTGCCCTATACTAAGTCTCCAGTTACCAGGACTGTAATCAATCTTTCAAAAAAAGAGAGAGTTTCCCATAAACCTGAAAGGACTGGGTAATACAAGTTAAAAAATGAAAGTTTCCTTTCTGTGTTCTTCAATGTAATTATGTTCAGGACCTAGTCAGACAGTTTAGAAAGACCCCTATGTATATATCATTCACACAAAAAGTTGCATCTACTATTTTGATTTTATTAGACAAAAAGTTTTTTACATTGTATTATGATTACTTGAAATATTGTGAATACTGTCATAATGTAAAAAAAACACATAATGTTTACACAATTCTTATACAAATATAAAACAAATGTAAAAACAATGGTCAAAACTACGTCCTTATGTCGACGCGTTTCAGTGTCTCGTTCTGATTTTATAAACACCTTCCTCAGGACAGATCAATGTAAAAAACAAACAAATCTGAAAATAAATGCATACAATTAATAGAGGGTCATGTTGTGTGAGTTTTCTACACTTTATCTAAGCTATATACATGTACTGACAAGGTCGAGAAAAATCTTACTTTTAAATGCATTTATTTATTTCACTCTATTCAAAGTAGACCACTGGTAAACTTTGGGTACTTCTTCCAGGGAGTCAGCCAGACGTCCTCCTGTATTATTAAAATGAATTAGATAGGCTCTGAGCGTTGGCCCTATGCTAATCAATATTACTACTTATCCCACCTAGTAGGTGGTCCACTTACTTTTACTTAAAGCGATGTTGACTCATCATAATGTCTTTCTAATACAGGGCCATCATTGTCATACAGTTGCTCCTGTTAGAGACAATTTATCATGGGTGTTTTATTTGAATTTTCCACCCTTGTCCTTATGGTGCTGCTTCTGTTCCTTCCCTTTTTCGATTGGCAGTGCACCTATCAACATAAAGAGGTTTTGTCAGTCTCTCTGTTGTCTTTAATCATACTATGTTTATAGACAAGCTGAGACAACATAATGGATTGTAGGCCATCTGGTCTTACTATCCATGTCTCACTATGTTTTGTTATCAGTCACAGGGTCATTCCTACGACATAGTCTAGCTCAACCGTTTGGTTTGCTTGTGCTTTATAGTAAAATGTATATCTCCCTTTGGTGTTTTTTTACAACAAAAAAAGGACAATTATCTATTCAAGAGCTTCAAATTTAAAAAATCTCAGCTCTGTATTAGAATCACAGTACACAGACGTCTAGTCTCACCCCATCATTCGGGCATGCGTAGCGCTTTCCCCTTACCTCGCGCTTATACTCGATCGTCCGCCTCAGCCTCCTCCTCGGTAGTCGGATGTTAGGATTGCAGGATCTGAGCTACACTTATATATACCCCACGCCTAAGCCTTAAATTGAATATTGGCGTCAATTGGTATCTCATTAGTTGCAATCCCGTTTGTTTTATTGACAACTGTGGTTTCAACCATGGTGCTTCCACATCACGTGGTTTAACCAAGTGCACGCGCATCTCTGTTTGTTTATTTTTATTCATTGCGCCCACCATTTTGGTAGCTCTCAGTCGATTTTCTTTGCACTATTGGCGCAAAACGACGTTTTATATTACGCAATGTACGTAGTGTGGGTATGTATAGAAAAAGCATAGGGCCAAAGCTCAGAGCCTATCTAATTCATTTTAATAATACAGGAGGACGTCTGGCTGAATCCCTGGAAGAAGTACCCAAAGTTTACCAGTGGTCTACTTTGAATAGAGTGAAATAAATAAATACATTTAATAGTAAGATTTTTCTCGACCTTGTCAGTACATGTATATAGCTTAGATAAAGTGTAGAAAACTCACACAACACATGACCCTCTATTAATTGTATGCATTTATTGTCAGATTTGTTTTTTACATTGATCTGTCCTGAGGAAGGTGTTTATAAAATCAGAACGAGACACCGAAACGCGTCGACATAAGGACTTCGTTTTAACCATTGTTTTTAAATTTGTTTTATATATTTCTATAAGAATTGAGTGTCCGCAGGGGCAGCGGCGGTCCCTCTGTGCAAATTAGGATGTGACCGCCACCCTGGCGGTCACATCCTGTATTTTTATCATTGCGGTGGGTGCTGCTTGAAGCAATTCGCAAATTATATAAAGAGTAATCAATTAAATAATTTCCATAATAAATTGCAAAACAAAGTTAACAATTAAAATATAATACTTTTAAGTAAGCCTGCTCACCAATCATTTATAAATTAGTAACTAAACTATAGAAAATTGAAATTACACATTGCAAATCATAAATTAAAACAATCTAAACTACTTAAAAAATGGCTAAGTAAATATTAAATATAAAAAATTAATTTAAAATAAAAAATATTTATACTTCAAATACATTCCCTCCCTATTCCCTACTAACCTAACAACCTGCTACTGAATTATAAGCTACTAATGAAGTGAAAAAAATGTAATTACACATTAAAACATAAAAACTATACTAAGAAATATATATCCATGATTGTAAGAATAACACCCAACATTAATATAGTAACTATACTATATTTAATACATTTTAAAAAGTATATTTAATATAACTATATTAAGGTAAACAATATTATATAAAATGATATTTAAAAGTACAAAAAAAACAATACTCTTATCTTCTGTTATGTTAAGCTGTTTGTAGAGAGCAATGCTTAACTCAAAGGGTGTCCTGGCACTAACAGAGAAAAGAATCAACACATCAAATAAAGAAGCCGCAATAAAAAGAGCCAGGGTGCACCATAGAAAAACCAAAGAGCTCTGCTTCCAGAAAAGCCAAGTCTTAAGAGATTTTCTAGAGTGGAGCAGAGAGGAAATTTGCCGCAGAGTAACTACTTTGACTGAAAAGGCTTTACGTCCGGAGGGATTACGTTAAACTCTGGGTATAGACGAGCAGTTAAGCCTCTGAAAAGCATAGGCAGCGTGTTGGAATATAATGATGAATCCTTTGTGATCAATGCGATGGACTGCTATAAAAATATGGCAAGGGGATGGATTTAAAATCAACTCTTTTTGCCACTGGGTGCCAATGCAAGGTTTTTAATATATCTGAAGAAGAGGAGAAAATGAGGAAGTTCCTCAGCCATTTGGCAACTGCTTTTTGTATTCTCTACAGCTTCTCCATTTTCTCCCTAGGTAGAGGGAATTGCTGTAATCCAGGCAACTAAGCATGGTCACTGGAGTCACCTGGAGCACCACTCAGTGCACATTCTCCAGTAAGATTTTCTTAAGCACCTTAAGCACAAAAAACTATTTGAGATCATATGTTTGACCTTTACAACTAAGAAAAGGTCTGGTTCCAAATACATCCCAGATTTTGTATTGCCTTAGCTGGAGTAGGACAGACCAAGAGGTAGGCCATAGGTATTATGGTAGCAGGGTTAATACAAGACTGTTGTAGCCAGAGTACCTCAGTTTTCTCTGAGTTGAACTTTAAGAGAGGTGGCGCATATGCCAAAGCTGTGAAGGCGTTTCAGTAGCATGCAAATCGAAATGTGCTAATGGGTCTATTAGCATACGGGTAGTAAAGGCTCCGTGGTCCAGAATGCAGCATATATTATCTGTAGATGCAATAAAGTCACGCACTGTACTGCGAGCGGTAGGGAATTGAGGTACAATTTTGTGTATCTAGGGCAGAGGCAGTATGAAGGCATGTTTCCAAGAGGAAGAGTACGTCCAGGGACTCATAGAAGGTCCCATATATTAGTAGTACTTTTAGAAAACGAGTAGATAGAAATGTAAATACATTTGAGGTGACAGTGCTTAGGTCTTTTGGCAGGCCAGGTAGGAGTCAGGTGGTGTTGTTAAGAGGTGGGGTGTGGGGGGATGTGGGAGTCTTTGCCCAGTACAGCAGTTTAAATCTTTTCTAATGTATCTTATGTACTGGAGGATTAAAAGCATACGTCAGCAGATTGTTAGATTAGGTACAGTGACTGTGCGTAAATCACTTGATGGGTAGCAGTTTGGCAGGGCTAGTCTATCACTGGCCATTTCAGAACAACAACTAAATGTAGCTGCATACTCTTACTTCTTTACATATTATGTCAGACATTTGGTGCAATTTTAAGGGTGTTTTTTTCACTGATGTGTTTTAACGTCTGCCAACGTAAGCCACAAGAGTTAAAAAACATTGATGTACTGAATTCTCTACAATTATTCGTAGAGTTAATGGATAATTAACTCATTACATGCCAGTATGATCATATTCAGCCCCCGTTTCTCTGGACAACATTATACAAATTTCCTGCGCTGCACTTTCTGCACTTTTTGGAAATTAACTTTCTTGCCCTGAAAAAAGAAAAAAAATCTGCACATTTTTATTAAATAAAATAATCCTTTTATATGAATAAAATCTTTTTTGTTTGAACCTATTCAGATTACCGTTTATGAGGTTTTGCAATTTGGCACAAATGGTGATAATGAATATCTGAACACATTTTGTTTCAGAATAAGACAGTGACTCAAAAATCATGGTCCTTAAAATAGAATTAAAACCTAGAATGAGCCCTAGGGAAGTGGTGGTTTTTTTCATTTTTCAGATGTGGTATGCTCAGGTTCCAGATTAGGAATACTGATGTGGGCTGATGAGTTACAACTGAGACCAAATAAGGCCTGATCACGAGTTTGGCAGTCTTAGTGCCAGACCGCTGCTGCGGCGGTCTCAAGTAGACCACTGAGCCGTTGGTCAGAAGACTACCACAGTAGGATGTTTCCGCTGTGTGTATTTTCATGAAACAATTTTGTCAATACACATATGTACTTCATCTATGGAAATCTAACATCCTACAGCATGGGTCCACAGCCATTGAAACAGTGGAGAAATGGGCATGGAACTTACCTGTGATTCTGGGGACGACTGTGTGGATTTCCCATGTGGGCAAGTGTCTGCAGGAAAGGGCGGACCTGGACTAAGGGCTCTATGAAGGAAAGAGGAGTCGAGATTGGAAACAAGTTTAGTTTGTAACTTAAATCTTGTGTTTCTGCTAGGTAGAGTGTGTAGCTCTTCTCGCCACAGGCAGCTTGGCGGTAAGGCACATCGTAATCTTAATGACGGGAACAGGGGATGGGGTCACCCCATCAGCCGCTGTCGCCTGTAACCGCCATCGAGGAGGGAAGAGAAATCCTGGAGAAGGCAGCAGCATTTAGTCTGTTGGACCGCCAGAAACCATAACTTGTCTTTTGGACCGCCAACACCATAATTTGACTGTTGGACCGCATAGTTGAGCAGGCTGTGAATCTGACTCCTCCACGAAGGTGGTGCCAAGACGGCTAAAGTTGTGAGCAGGCCATTAGATTTTAGCACCCACGTTTTAACTTGTTCACAATAAGTAATTTTACATGTTATCCACATAAGTGTATTCCCCCCCAGACACCATAAATTGTGAGGTTATATTTATTTATTTGTATGGTGCAGCTAAAACCCTAAGGCGCCTTGGCGCTTGCCATCCAACATCCTGCCAGCCGTGAGATAGAAAGTGCTAAAGACTAAAGATATAAACAGGAGTTATGCCTTAAAAAGCCATGTCTTCAGACCCTTCCTGAAAGAGATTAGGTGAGGTGAGTTTTTAAGTCTGTATGGCAGCTGATTCCACAATCTGGCAGTGATATTTAAAAAACGTTTGCCACCCCAATTAGAAAGTCGTGATTTGGGGACCTCCAACAACATGTGTGAAGAGGACCGCAGCATTCTGGTTGGTGTATACGAGCGAAAGTGGTCAATCAGATATGCAGGGCTCTGGTTATGCAGTGCCTTAAAAGGCAATGCAAAGTGCCTTAAAATTAATCAGTTTTTCCACTGGAAGTCAGTGTAGAGCATTGAGGGTTGCCTTTTATCAGAAGAATATTTTGGCAATCTAAAGAGCAAACGGCCATCAGAGTTCTGTATAACCTGCAGTTAAAAAGAAGGGCTTTGTTTATTCCAATCAGAAGGCCATTGCAGTACTCCAGCCTCAACAGGACCAGTGCCGAGACCACTGTTTTCTGCAAGTCCAGTAGTATGTAAGGGAAAATGTTCCCCAGGACCTTAGAGAATAACAGATAGATGAGGTAATCGCTTTCACATGGTGGGAAAAGGACAGGGTGGTGTTAAAGAGGACTTCCCAGATTTTTTGCCTGGGTGACTGGAATGGGGGGAGGGTCTAATTCCGTAGGCCACCAGTCTGAGGACCAGAGGGATAAATCTCTGCCTAAAAGAAGAACCTCCGACTTATTAGAGTTCAACTTGAGACAGTTTTCTGACATCCATCTACTCAACTGTCGCATACAGGCGTGCAAGTTATGGACTGTGTTGTGGGACTCATTTGAGATGGAAACTTTAATCTGGGTGTCACCAGCATATGACACCAAAGCAAATACATAGTATTTATCAAGCCTAGCCAGGGGGACCACATACAGATTAAAAAGAACCGGGCTCAAGGACGAGGCGTGTGGAACCCCACATGGAAGATTGATACTCTGGGAACTAAGGCCATCCATTTCCACAAATTGTCCCCGGTCCGAAAGGAAGGATTTAAAACAGCGATAAGGCGGCACCAGCAATGCCTATTTCTTGGAGGCGGTGTATTAGGAGGCTATGATCCACCTTATCGAACGCTGCCGAAAGATCCAGTAGGATCAGTGCCTCCCTTATCTACAGAGCGCCTGATTTCTTCTGACGCCATGATCAGTGCAAGCTCGGTGCTATGTCCACTTCGGAAACCATAGTGAGATGGATCCAGAATGTCATTGCTAAGGATAAATGAAGTCAATTCTTGGTTTATGTACTTTTCCAGAGGTTTTGCCTGTAGTGGCAGGCGGGCAATAGGACGATAATTGCCGGAGTTCGTTTTGTCCAAGTAATTAATTATATTATATTATATTATATTAATATATTTTTTTTTTTTTTTTATATATATTTATACACACCCATACACATACTGAACAAGAGTAGTTTACGGTCATGCGGTCAGTGGAGAGAATAGGATCAGGAAAACACAGCCAAATAAGAAATTAAATATTGAGTGGTTTCGATAACAAGATGGCAGTGAAACGGTCTTTTTGAAAGTGCAACTACAGATAACAGATTAAGACCTACATTAATCGGCCTCATTTTATTGTAAATTCACGTGATATATGTGTGCAACTTGCTAGAACTATATGAGGGTTTATTAATGTAATAATAAATTTGAAAAGGATAGATGGTGGCCGTTTGGATTTACCAACAACTTTACATAGTGTGGTAGCCATCTCCCGTGCTACTTTATGGCCATGTTGACCATCTAGGGAGAGGTGTGGCGCAGCAGCCAGAGCGGCTGACTCCGAAGCATGGGGCTCACGGTTAGATCCCCTACACCGGTGGCAGCTCAGCATCATGTGATTCTGGGCAATAGCTCATTTAATCTCCCCAATGGCCCCCAGCACCTTAAAACCCTTAAGGGGGTGAGGGGGGGAGGGGGGAGGAGCTACGCTAGCAACCAAGATGGCCGCATAAGCTCCCGGCTCCGCCGACCTCCGCCGGTTGCTCATAAATCCTGACTATCATCCTGATTTCCCACCGGACTCCCGTGCAGCTGAAGTGCGCCTGACTCTAAAGGTGCGATCCCGGAATTTCTAGCTGCTCAAATGATGAAGATACGCCGTGCGACATTCTCGGCCTAACCCGGAGTTGAAAGCGGGGCCTCGAGTTCTAACCCAGCCGGGTTGGAGTTGAACAACATCGGCTGCGGGACGTGGGTGACTTCCGGTCTCCTGAAGTGGCGTCTTTCTTGTCCGTTTTGGATGGTGGTTCGGTGACAGCTTTATCCAGCAACTGCGGCGGCTTGAAGTATCGACTGCTTTGGTCGGGGATCCGCTGCCCGGAGGCCCCGCTGAGCTCCCGGGGTCGAAGGGCTTCGTTCCCCGCCGGCGGCGACGGTGTTGAGATTGTGCTTTTGGAGGTGCCCACAGTTGTCATCTGCATTGCTTTTGCCTGGTGCCCCGGAGTAGTCGACCTCCGGGGTTCAGAGACCTGCCCGGTCGCTCAGTGAGGGGCGATGGAGCGGGCTGACTGTACACCGTTGCTGAATACTATAATGGCCGCCATTGGGGAGCTCCACATACGAGTCACCGCCATCGTCCAGAGGATGGTTGTAACGGCTGATATCATCTGCCGGAGACCGGACTCCGACCCTTTGTCGGTTGTGAACCAAGATGCTTTACCCGCGGAGCAAGCTCCGATTGCTACCGAGGACCTTGTGCGGAAGTCGGACTTTGTATTTTTTTGCGACCCCCAGATGGCAGCAAGCGAGCCCGAAACTATCGGATGTGTGTTTTGCCCTATGTCGATATCGCCCGAGACGGATGTGACTATTCCTATACTTCAGTGTGAGTTTTCCAATGACTGTCGGATTACTACCTCGCCCCATTTCTCTCAGATGGATCAAAAACGCTCTGCCGACTTATTGCTGGTGGGCAGTGAAATTTGTTTGACTTTTGGACTTTGTAAACGTCTATCCTGGTATCACTCCTTCCGTGTTGACTTGGAAACTTTTCTATTTTTTGATATTCCTGTTGTGATGGCGGTTCGAATGGACAGGGCTCGCATGAAGAATCGTAGCAGCCAGGGTTGACTTTTACCGTATGGGTTTGGAAAACGACTTCATTTGACACGGGATTGTACCTCATGATTGCACGGGAGGTGGGGTGGTTTTTGCACGCTCCCCCCCTGTTGGATTTTACTTGTTGAGTTTTCTTATTCTGGAGATTTATGGGGTGGGGTGCTGCTGGCGGGGGGCAAGGGGGACCGTGGGCCTGTTTGATTTTCCCTCCTCCACTTTCTTCTTTCCTTCTTTTAGGTACAGTTCTGGGGCGACAGGCACGCTGCTAGTGGGGATGGGCCGTAGCCATTGCAGAGGTGTAGGGTGGGGGAACGGGGAGGGGTTTATTATTTTATATTAGTTTAGTTCTATGGCCTTTTTTCTTCTTCCTTTCTTCTTTCACAAGAGACGGGTCGATTATCCTGTATCGATTTTCTTATTTGTCGGGTGTCTAATGTGGTCTTTAATATCCTGTATCATGGGTGGGCTAACTTTGTGGACTACTGTTTTGTCGGATTGCTGTTTGTTTTTCCCCTTTAAGTATGTATCGTTGCCACAATTGCATCCGTCGGTAAAATTGCTTTCTACGCATTGTGTACTTGCTCACCTATTGATGTATCGTGTTAGGTGTATGACACCCGATATATGTATATTCTCTTCTTTTTCTTCAATAAAAACCTTTAAAAAACCAACAACAAAAAAAAAACCCTTAAGGGGGTGATATGTTCGCGCAATACAAATATGAATTATTATTTGACTGCTGGACAAAAATGAACAAAACAGGCAAGAAAACAAAAACTCTATAATTATCGAAATGACAAATTCTCTTAATGGAAAGTCCCCATATTCACTTCCTCTGCCATCAGTCTGGCAGCATATTGCCTAAAGCACAGGACAAATATGTACAACAATTATTCGGCACAAATAAAAAATAAACTTAAAAAGGAATGGATAGCTCATGGGAACAACACCAAGTGGGTTATGGCCAAAAGAATCACCAGCCTACCCATTTTCTCACTGGTGGAAAGCCACAATCAATCCTCTCTGTCTCACCATCTCGTATGTGCAAGCGTCATTTCATTAAGTGGCAGCCGTATTTGGTTCGGGCTTGGGATTACAAGTCTGATCGTAACACAGCAGCTCTGTTGAGGGAGGGTTACATCATTCAGAAACCATAGTAACGGTATTCCTGCGCATCTGGGACCACTACTCAAAGGATAAGAGGGAAACCCTAGATTATCTCTCTAGTGCTGTTTGGAAGTTAGATTGTTATTAGGTTTTTTATGATGAGAACCGAGTTAAATTAAAAGTCATTGAGAAGTACAGAGTAGAAAACATTTGATTAATTTGGTGTTTTGATTGCCCTAAGACATTGGTTACGACTTTAATTAAAATAGATTTGCAGTCGTATGTTATTCCAGGGTCACAGACGGTGGCGGCTCCTCCACTAAGGCGGAAGGAGCATCGCCCCACAAGAATAATAAAATGATAATAATGTTATTATCATTTAATTTCTCACTATTGCCTGGTGCTGTAAATTTGCCGATGGGACTGTGCCGGCAGCAGAGCAAGTGGGGGCAGTAGAGAGCACATGCTAAACTGTGCACAACTGTTTGGCCCAACCGCCTTGGGCCAGCCAAACAGCCATGAGCACTTTGCATGTTCCCACCAGGCTGCGTTACACAGCCTGATGGGGAAAATGCCCAGGCTCCAAGTCCCCGTCTGAGCACCGAACCAAGGCGCCCAGACCAATCACAGTGCTAATGTAAGGCAGTATTGTGATTGATTAGGGGAGCCTGGGTGCTTTCTGTTCCTGCGTTGTGGACGAAGAGGACAGAAGAGAGCCGGCCGCCGGGTAGGTAAGTGCGTTTTTCTGTCTTTTTTCAACCCTTTCTTTTTTTACACCAATATATGATGTGCTTGAAAGATGCAAATTGTATGCAAGGAAACAAAAAACAGTGTAACCATAGACAAATATGTGGTTGCTCTTAAAGGCAATCTTTAACATAGCGAAGGGGGGCAAATAATCTAAAAATTTTGTGCATTTGGCACAATTAAAGCCACTATTAAAATGGTGCAAAAGAGAAACTGGTGTAAAGAAATTAAGAGGAGTTGTATGAAGAGAATGGTAGTTTAGAAAATTATACTAAAATGGAAAAGTATTATAGAAATTATAGTATTAATCATTTAGCCAACTATGGGCCATAACTTGCATCAGACAAAATGTGTAATAAATGCAAAATGAAAGGATATTTTTGTGGAAGGTGTAAGGAGTTGGGGTCTAAGAAGTATGCAATGAGAAAATTTAAAGTAAACGAGCGTCCAAAGGAAATTTGAAGTTGAACATGATAGGTCCGAAGCAACTTTGGAACGGTTTAATACATTGCCCTATTATTAGGGATCGCAAGAAAAAGAGGTTTTGGTGGACTCCTGTGTCTGTTATACAATTGTTTGCAAACTAAGAGGGGGACCCTATAACCGTGGCCAGGCTAAGAATAAAACAAAACAATGGTTTCCTCCGTGGAAGTGCAGGCCTCTCCTTTCTTGGCAATTCGAAGAAGGCTATCAACTGATTGCTTGTTATAGAAAAATAATTCCGTTTATTATGGACAACAATGGGATTATACTCAGAATATATACAAAGACATATATAGACACGTTGCATCAAAAGCTTCTCCAAGAAACAACGTAGTGATGGTTAATAATGAATAAAAGTGCACAAGTGCTATATACAATGCACATATACAAAGCTAGTCGCTGACATGAATGAAAAATTCAATTTCACAATACAAAATCAGACTATGTACGAAAGGTCCTGATTAAAGTCAGTCTTCTGGCATATTTGTCAATGTTTCCACCCCAAGGTACACCGGTCACATCTGGATTTCCTGAATTTGGCTAGCACCTCAAATAGAAGATTTCCTGATGCAATGGCTCTCCTATGTGCATGTTTAGACTTCTCAGAGAGAATTTTTGGAGCCTTTTGGGTAGTGCCCTATGATTAGTTCAAAGGAACTTACACAAAATTGAATGTACACTGGTAACCAGAGTAAACCAGTGTTATACCTTAAACCGCACTGAAAAGACAGAAGTTCTGATCTGTGGGCAGAACAATCTTTGGATCTCAATTTTGCCCTGAGATGAAAGTAAAAAACTTTGAGTTTTTGCTTTACCAGGAATGCTCTTGAAGTAAGCAGTGTCCGCATGCATCCACCAGAGGAAGCTTCTTCTTTTTGTACATAAACATGTGTGAGCACTAGTCGTATGAACAGGAGTAGCCTCCAGGTTAGACTCTACGAATATACAAGACTCTGGGCTTCCTCCTAAGACTTTACAGAAATGGTGGCCTTCGAGAATATGCCAGTGGGATTTGTGTTTAAGGTAAACAGGTTTGATCATGTGCCAAAAGCCTGCTGACAATATCATTGGGTTGCTGTTGCGCAGTGGATTGAATTTAGACTTTAGGCCTTGCTTATCGGACTTGATTATTAGACTTTTCACAGCCTTAGGTCCAAATGTATCTGTTCCACACTCCATCAACAAATCCCACTCTGTTCTTTGCAGTCTGGAGCACTTTTGCTGCGAATTATCAGATTGCGTAAGGTGAGTTCAACTGAGGGTTATGGCTTTTAATGTCCCGCCCTGCCCCCAAGTCTGCAATCGTCTGGCAGTTGCCATTTGGTAGGTTGGTAATCATAGCACTCTCAGTAAGGCCCTCAAGACTTACCTTGTTTTGTTAAATATTTATTTTCACTATTTTTAGGTCTCACCTACAGCCAGCTTTACCAGTTTCATTGTGAAAGCAGCCTTCAACACAGTCTGCCACCGCACATTAACCGCCAGACTCCACGACGCCGGCATTGAGGGAACAGTCCTAGACTGGATCCGCTCCTTCTTCACCTTCCGAAAACAAAGAATCAGACTCCCATCCTTCCTCTCCGAGCCCACAGAGATCAGTTGCGGAGTACCCCAAGGACCCTCGCTCAGCCCCACGCTCTTCAACTTCTACATGGCCCCCCTCGCTACCATTGTCAGAAAGCAAGTACTCAGCATAGTATCCCATGCCAACGACACCCAGCTCCTCCTCTCCCACACCAAGGAACCTGAAATCACCAGACACAGCTTCCAGGAAGGAATGAAAGAAGTTGCATCCTGGATGAGCAGCACCTGCCTGAAGCTCAACTCGGAGAAAACTGTAGTCCTCGTTCTCAGATCCACCCCTCCGCATGGGACAACACTTGGTGGCCCACCACACTCGGTAACACTCCCACGCCCAGGGACCACGCCCACAACCTCTGCATCACACTCAACTCCTCCCTCACCATGAACCGACCGATCAAAGCAGTCTCTTCCATGTGCTTCAATACCCTCCGCATGACCTTCAAATGGATCCCTCCCAAATCCAGAAAGTCCTTCACCAATGCACTCATAACCAGCAGACTGGACTACTAGAGCATCCTCTACACCGGGATCAACAAATCTCTACTCCGCAAACTCCAGACCATAAAGAACACAGCAGGCAGACTCGTCCTCGGCACCCCACAACAAGACCACATCACCCAGCACCTGCGTGATCTCCAATGGCTACCCGTCGAAAAGAGAGTGGCCTTCAAGCTGCTCACTCACACCTGCAAATCCCTCGACAACACTGGACCCCAATGCCTCAATAAAAGAAGCTCCTTCTATGCACCCAAGAGAAACCTCCGCTCCACCCACATTGCCCTGGCCGAACTCCCACGCATCTGCAGAGACAGAACGGGAGGAAGAGCCTTCTCCTACATCGCGGCCAAGACCTGGAACGAACTCCCCTTCAGCATCAGACAAACCCCCACACTGCAAGCATTCAAGAAAAGCCTCAAGACCTGGCGCTTCAGATGAGACTGAGCTGCACGTACCCCCTTCCGCACAGCGCCTCAAGACCCTCACAGGTGAGTAGTGCACTTCACAAATCCCGGATTGATTGATTGAAAGACCTCATGTGAACTATTTTAAAAACTTATGATGGACTTCAAGCCGGTTGAGATTTCCAGTAGTTGGCTTTATTGCCTCTCTTATTTCTTTACTTGTTATTTATAGGCTCTCTTTCCTCTTCTTGTGTTTGTCCCTCCCATGGAGCATAGCTTCTTTACCATGATTTTGACTGGCAGACCTGTACCATTCCACTGCTCACTTCTTTCTTCTTTTTTGTTAAGTGCTCGATGAGGGTGCATGAGTTTTGCAACTCTCTCTTGTGTTCTTCTCCCAACCATCAAATCCCACCCCGCACTGTGTTGCTTGCTCCCTCATTTGCGGCTCTCTTTCTCATATACTAACCTCCCATCAAGTTCTCCCAGCCACACTTTGCATTGCACTATTCTTTGTGTGCTGCTTTACTCTCCTTTATCCCTCTCATCTTTTCTTTTTTCAACTCCTCTGCCCACTCCCAGCTTCTTCTCCCCAGCACCTTTGTAACTCACCAACAACCCGTTGCAGTCCTTTTAGTATTTATATTTTTACATTTCTTTGAGGGCTAGGTAGCACCCATTTGCTATGTGGCTACTCCGCTTGTACAAACACTCTTTAACACAATTGAAGATGTCTTTTTTTTTGTCATGGTGCATTTCTTTTTGTGACAATGTGGCATGGCAAAAAGCATTTTACTGTTTGAAATGCTGTTCAGCATCGCAAAAAAGCACTGGCATTGTGCAGTCCTAACACAAAAGTGCCTATGGACAAAAACACCTACAGGTACTTTCAATAACTCACGCTAATGGCCTTCAGACTGGAAACATTTCTGATGAGACCTTGGCAGAATACGCAAAATAAGACCTAGATATCTGGGAACAGTACTCAAGAAGTAGACAGAAAGGGAGGCAAGTGTAGTTTCCAGAACTGTTTACAGAACCGGACACAATTTTATTGCAAGACTGGAGGCTCCTATTAGGCCTTCTAATATTGCTTTATTTGAATAGCAGTAGTCAAGATAAAAGAACAACTACAAATCCCTTGAAGCTAAGCAGTAGATAGCTGATGGAATAAAAAAAAAAGTTACATATACAAAAAAAAATGGCATGGCAGCTCAATGTAGAATACCTAACTTGACTGCTAACAATAATCTTTTCTTGCTCCTCGCTGTCAAGATAAGTATTATATTTTACTGCTTCATTTCTAAGTAACAGGTTATTAATATTTTATTGCCTTTGTAGTGTTTATTTTTTAAGTGAAGCTTTTTACGCTTGTGCTTCTCCCCTTTTTATAGCCCAGTCGGCATGTTGCCACATTCCCCACAAACGCCACTTTGCTCGCGCACTGAGCAACTTGGACTGTGTTCGCCATTTTGGTGGCGCAGTCGGAGTCACTTTGACGGTTTGGTTTGCTTGCCAGCTTTCTTCACTTCTACAGTGCTGCTCTCACCTGCTATCATTGCGGTTTGTGCAATATCGCTCCAGTGAAGCCCGCTATCCCTTTCCTCCATCAGACACTTTATGAGCTGGTCAGGAGAATGAGCATCACACATTTATTAATGATATTTTGAGTGACTTTATACAGTCTTCTGTGGAACAAGCTGTTGCAGCCTCAATGAATAAAGAGTGCATTGCTTCTAGGTTTGTCTCTCGATCAACAAACTAGGGCCAAGCTTAAGTCAGAATGCCCAAGTCCATCTCTTTCCTCTAAAATCTTCCTTACTCCTACCATAGACCCTTCTATGATCACGTTTCTTCAAAATTAGGCATGGATCCATGCAAACGCGTCGACAAAGCATGGTCCAAGTGATAGGACAAATTGTTAAACATATTTGGCCCTCAAGCCAGCATTTTTGATTTGGCGGAGTCAACCAGAAATAATAATTCTGCTATAGATCCAGAAGTTTTATTCTCTGGGTGCAAAGAGCCTTCTGCTTGTTAGGCAATGCAATTCGGCCATAACTCATGAGCACAGAAAAGGCCTTCTGCTGAAATTGGATCCAAAACTGGTTAACCTTGCTGCCACAGACCCTGGAATTAAAGCAGAAGGACTCCTCTTTGGAGATTGCTTTATCAAGGACGGAGTAAATACGTGCCTACGCTTTCTTCTCTTGAAAAAGGCCAGCAATCTCCAAGTAAGTTTTTTCACAAAGTGTTTTTGCCAGGGCCTGAAGCAACAGGAGTCGATTTACCAATCGTAACTACCAACATCAAGGATCCACAGGCTCTTACAACACCACACCTCAGGAATACAGACCACAATTTGATCCACAAAGAGGCTGAGGCTTCTGCAGCTGAGGCTTCTGCTGAGGCTTCTGCAGCTGAGGCTGTTGATTGTGAGCTGTACAAATACAGCTCACAATCAAGTAAGTCTTTCTTTTGGGCTTCTCTCTGTAGGAGGCAGTCTTCATCTATTCCTTTCAAAATGGCAGTCCATAACTTCCGATGCCTGGGTTCAAAACCCTTTCCAAGGTTAAACAATGGAACTTTACTCACGTCCTTTTGAAATAGTGTTTCTTCCTACAAAATTTTACACAGAAATGTCCAACCTTATTTCCTTTAAAATGGAACATCTTCTCACCAAACAAGCAATTCAGATAACTTCTCCCAACCCCTCGGAATATGTGTTGTCTCTTTTTGGTTCAAAAGAAAAACAAACATAATAGACCGGTGATCAATCTCAAGCATTTCAACCAATGTGTAGTTTATTGTCACTTCAAAATGGAAACTGTTGTCCATCTCAGGGTCTCCTTGAAGTAACACAACTGGATGGTCCACCTGGACTTTCGGGATGCTGATCTAACCATTTCCATTCTCCCAGATCACAGAAGGTTCCTCCAATTAAAGAGGCAGGGGCAGACCTATCATTTTCGCTCTCTTCAGCCCCATGATGTTTGACCAAACTGATTAAACCAGCTGTAGCATTCCTCAGAGCTCAACGTATCAGGTTGATAATATACTTAGACAACATTCTCCTAATGAGTCAATCCATTCTATCTCTACAGTCACAATTTCAAACTACCTAGGTGTTTTGATCACAGTGGCATAGGAAGAGGAGAGTTGGTGGTCCAGGCCGCATACGTTTTGGGAGTGGCAGCCCTCCCTCTTACCTACAGTTGTCGCAGGGCAGCAAAGGCAGGAATCGCCAGCACAACCCCCTTACATATGGCCACAGTGGACGGCAAGAGCAGGAACCGCCCCGTCTAGCTACGCCACTGTTTGATCAATACAGAAAAGTCCATGCTAATCCCATCAAAACAAATAAGAAAAATTGGGTTTCTAATAGATTATTCATCAGCCACCCTACATCTTCCTTCGACAAAAATAAAGACCATAAAATCAGAAATGATTTAAACTCACCAAAAGTCTGTCATCTCTCTCAGATCCCTAGCAAGGATTGTGGATCTTCTCTCTTCATCTATTCAAGTAATATTTCCATGCCCTCTACATTATCGCGCCCTGCAAAGACTAAACGATCCGTCATTTGCGCAGGTCTCTACCATATACAGACTCAGTAAATCTAGATGTGGAATCTCAACGGGAACTTCAATTGTGGCTAGAATTTTTAGATGCCTGGAACGGCAGATCAATCTTTCAATCAGCCAAAGATCTTGTATTAGAATTAGTTGCAAGCCGGACAGGTTGGGGTGCAGTTGTGGACTAATCTTGACCGGAGGTATATGGTCATGACAGGAGTCCAGATTGCACCAATTATTTTGAGATGCTTGCAGGCTCCTTTGCAATCAAAAGCCTCACAAAAGACAGGATGTGTTGCTCCATCCTTATTCACATTGGTAACATATCTGCTGTCAGGTACATCAATCATTTAGGAGGAACAAAATCCAAGCCTTTGGCATAACTTGCTAAAAGTTTCTGGGAAATCTGTCTACTAAACAAAATCTTTCTACACATCCAATAGATACCAGGAGCCTTAAATTCAAAAGCAGACTGGCACTCTTATGACCTCAGGAATTCAAGCGACTGGAAGCTTCATCCCATATCTTCAATTCTTTTCTTCAGAAGCGGGCTCCTTTCCTCATGGACCTTTTCGCCACCAGACTCAATCATCAACTTCCTCTATTCTTCAGTTGGAGTCCAGATCCCTGGGCATGGGCATCAGATGCCTCCTTACAGGACTGGTCCCAGCTGGTGCATTACTCCTTTCATCATGATAAAACAGAGTATGGTCTCAGGTCAGACGTCAAAAGGCAACTCTTGTCCTAGTGGTTCCCATTTGGCAAGCTCAAGTCTAATTTCCTAATCTTTTGGAACTGACCATGGATTTCCCCGTCCTTCTCCCATCCTTTCCATTCCATTCCTCCTTCAGGTAACCCGCACAATCTAGTTTTAGACAATTCCCTGGTTTTGTCAGCATGAAAGGTAATTGGTCATCTGAACCTTCACCTTTCATTTTGCCAGAAGCTACAAAATATATCGACAAATCCTGGGCTCCAAGAACAAGTAAGGCTGGTCTCTTTGGTCAATCTTGGTCTCTTTGGTCAAGCTGGTATATGGCAAAAACATCAATTCCCTTTCAGCATGTATAGTGTACATTGTTTATTTTCTCGCAGTCGAAGACAGTAGTGTAAATCATACCATAAACCTTTACATAATCGGCCTTTTCTATCAACCATCCTTACATCATTGGAAACCAGTTGGTGAACATCCGTTTGTTTGTCATATATTAAAGGGAGTCAAATTTTTTTAACCCTCCTACTCCAAAATACAGCACAATAAGGGATGTAAATGTTGTTTTAAATTTGATTCGGCCATGGCCATATAATGATGCACTATCTCTGAAAATTGTATTAGTTAAACTTATATTGTTGTGCCTTATTTCCATTAAACGTCTATCAGATGTTAGAGTTTAGATTTGTCTTCCCACCAATTTACTACTACAAGTGTTCTCTTTACCATTCATAAACATACAAAGACTAATTTAAACCTCAGTATTCTATCTATATTTTCCTCATTATCCCAACCTTTGTGTGGCACAATGCCTCAACTTCTATGAACACAATACACTTGATCTCAGAACTAACTCCGATACCCAGCTCCTCTTCAGGAAACCCCACAAACCTGTTTCTTGCCCTACCACTGGGTTATCTCCCTTGTGGGTATGGATACTTCCTCTTTGGTGCCCATTCAGCCCGAGGAGCCATGGCTTCCAAAGCTTTTTGGAATGGCTCTCATCTGGAAGATATGCTGAGATCAGCCGATTAGTCTAATGATTCTGTTTTTTGCACTTTCTGTTGTAAACCTGCTGAAACTGCTTCTACTATAGTGATAAATATGCTTTAACTGCATGCGCGCTAGCGGTTTTCCCGCTGCGTTTAAAAAAAAACGTGTTACATTCAGCTCGTCATGAGCGTACGAGAGTCGTCACTCATGACGAGCTGAGCTCGTCATGAGCACAGAAGGGGTTAAAGAAGCATAATGGGAGCACCCGGTCTTGCCATAAAATGTAGATTTTGCTAGTAACTTATAAAGGAAAATCTTAATTTTCCTAACGACACGGAGTATTTTCCCACCTCCACATGCTCTCAATTTGTTCTCGGTTTTCCTCCCCAACAGCCACTTCAGCTCAACAACCTACTTCTACATAAAGCTCCAGCATCTCTTCATGGATTTGCCAAGTGCTCATCTTCAACTCCAGTCACACCTGGATGTTTGGATTTTCATCCTGCTCTCTCTTGACGACACCTGCCTTTCGGACTTTTGCAAAGAGGTGTTTGCTCTTTCTTTAGTCATTTCAATTGTGGTTTCTATTTTACCTTTAACATTTATCGCTGCCCTCTCACAAGAAAAGAGGTCTGTTCACAGTCAAGTTAGGTACTATACACAGAGCTGCCATTCCATTGGTTTTTAGGTCGAGCCTAGAGGCAGTACGCATGCGCTGCTCGCTCTGCAAGGCTTCTGTAGTAGAGTATGGGAGAGAAGCCACCCCTCCCATATTTTTAATTGGCTTGTGTCATTGTCTTTCATAAATGCTGCCTTCGAATTCATTAATAGGCTTGTTAGTCCCTCCTTAGTATGGCCTTGTCTTCATTTATACCCTTCCATGATGACTGACCCTTTTACTTCGGTTGTTACATTGGACCTGGTATTTAGTCTGTAAGCACTATTTACTTTATTGAGTTTCTCTTACTGCAGGCCGGACATGCACTGCTTCAGCTGAAACCACTAGTGTTTAAGCAGCACGGCCGACCCCATAACAAGGGCGTCTGCTTTCAATCACTTTAACCCGGCATTATCGTGTGTCTGTTTCACACCCCCTAGTAAAATGGATTGAGAAATGATTAGCAAAAGTCATGTGAATGCTAGGTTGCACATAATCCTGTGCTAAGGGGCTAAAGAAGACAACAGCACATCTGTGTTACAGGTCATCTGTACTAAAGCCTGCTTCATTAACACCACCACCACCAATACAGCCACCCCGAATGCCACCACCACCGCAAATACCACCACCAGTAATACCATCACCTCACCCCCAATACCACCAATACCACCACCACCAATACCACCACCAATACCAACACCACCAATACCACCACCATCAATACCACCACCGCTAATACCACCACCGCTAGTACCACCAACGCCAGTACCACCAACGCCAGTACCACCAACGCCAGTACCACCAATACACCTCCACTACCAATACTCCCACCACCATCACTGCCGCCAATAGCACAGCCACCAATACCACCTCCACCACCGATACCACCACACCCATCAATACCACCACCTTCTATACCACCAACAAACCAATACCACTACCAATACCACCACTACCACCACCAATACCACTGCCACCAATACCACAGCCACCACCAGCAATACCACCTCCACCACCAGCAATAACACCACCAGCAATACCACCAATAATCCAATGCCACCAACAATCCAATACCACCAACAATCCAATACCACCAACAATCCAATACCACTACCAATACCACCACCATCACCAACCACCAATAGCACCACTATTTCCAATACCACCACTATCTCCAATACCACCACCACCAATACTGCCACCACCAATACTGCCACCAATGCCGCCATCACCAATACCACCACCAATACCACCAATACCGCCACCACCAATACCACCAGCAATCCAATACCACCATCAATCCAATACCACCAACAATCTAACATCTTTAGTCAGTTTTAGATTGACTGCGGATATTCAATTAAAGCAAGATTAGCAGGCAAAAATACTCGCTGTGGTGTCTGTAATAAAATCAAGACGTTACTTAAAGAATTACTCCGAAAATCTACATTATACGCAGGAGTGCCGAGCATATTGCTAAACATGCAACTTTGAGAACTGCGCACAATACTCCAGGTGTGGAGACAATACTGCTCACAGTGGCTCTAAAACCTGGCTACACGTGATGATCCTCATCCATGACGGTTTGGTTAGAACACAACCGTATATTTTCTGCTGGCTAAACCGCTCCATGTGCACCACAATACTCCTCTTGCTCCGGTTGTCTGGGTGTTTTCCCAAGCTGAGATCGTCCGATTTTGTAAGAACCCTCGCCAGTCCTCCCATCATGCACTGCTTGTCAGGACGTCTGTCCCAAGTGCAGGGCTGTGCATCTGTCTGCTTCGACTTTCTTAGCTGCACCATCTTCTGAGCAATTTGTACTAATTAGTACAAACAAATTCCTCGCCTCGTTTTTAAATTGAACTACAACATAAACACGAACAGCCATCCTCTGGGTCAGAGCACCACTCCACCCCCATGATGACATGCTCTTCCCAGATAAATAGTTCCCACTAGGCCTGCAAATCCCAGAGCTCAGGGGAACTGCGCACACAACGCTGTCTAGGGAAACAATCGGCATCAAGTACCGGAGTCCAAGAAGCTTCTTCAGGGCAGTGAGGTAGCGGCTCGGGAGGAGGAACGCACATGTGAAGCTTTGTTTATAAGCCTGAGAAACAGAGGCGTCGGTTGCCATGAGATACAAACTGCAAGCACTGTGCACCATACATTGAGCAAGAGAGCAGGCAGTGTGACAGTACACATACTTGGAGGCTGGTGTGAAAGAGCAGCAGCAATAAACACATAAAAGAACAGATAGATTGTATCGTCCATCAGCCTGACAGAAAAAGAGTAGAACATGTTTATCAGGCTAGTAGATCAAAAGTGGATTTTTTTTTAATATTTTTTTTTATTGGGCCCCCTATATAAACGCAGGATTTTGCAAGGGTTGCCCAAAGCAGTTGAGCAGCTGTGAACCAGCAATTCAACCATTGAGGACGAAATTACTGGCTCTCGACACAACCGTCTACAGCTTCCCAGGGAAAGAAACATTGTTAATAACATACAGACATGGATTTCCCTCTTAGATGGGACCATGTTTCCACTTGGAGGCACAAAAGCATCTGTCCAACTAACAATTCTGTTCTCTAGCTCAGGAAAGCATTGGCTGACACTTCCTATGAATAATGGACTGTTGGTACCCAACTGCAATGGCCATATGGGAACTTCCCAGACCTTTTGATACTGTGGACAAACCTGTTCAGTCAGACTGCATCAGTCTTGGTCTGCGGGCAAGGCCTTCGACTGGTTCAAAGTGTTCTAGAGAGGAGGAGCTTCAGATGGTGGGAATTGGGTTTCAAACACCTCTGGCACCAACAATGTGCTGGTTTAAACAGATCACACCATCACCGGTGACACCCATCATATATTTAGCCTGTCTCCTACAAGTATGACAAGATATTTGAGTGAACCCACTGTCCTAGCAGACGATACTCAACTGCAGTTGACAGAATCTCTAGAACACGCCTCCTTTAACCTCCCCGAGGTCTCCATCTGATCTCATGTGATGTAAACCAGCTTTTAATGTCTGATCTTGCTTGGTCACTTGCCATAAAATTTTATGTCATGGATTATTAGTGTGAATTGCTGCATGCTTCAACGCTGCCAGAGGCATCTGGTAGATAGTAGAAGCAGATCTGTTAGTAGCTTGCTCCAGGTGTGGTCCTGAGATTTCTTGTGCCCTATGGCAATACTTAAACTGGAAAAATGCCATATCCCTCGTGGCTAGCTGATGTCTTGCTCTCTCCCCACAATGGGAAGATACCCTTCATTCTTCAAGGGCTACAATCTCATTGGACGGTCAAAATAGGTTACAACAGAATACCACTGGAACCAAGATCATCCTGCTAAGTTGAATAGGAGGCCCTTTTCTAGCTAACAGAACTATCTATGCCTCCCTGGGCAAGGACAGCACAAGCAACAGACTACAAAGGCATGTATTTGGTTGTCACAGACAGTAGACTGTGGTAGATCCTTGCCCCACAAACCTTCACGGTGTGTGGATAGAGCACCTGGCAATGCTCTTTGTTGAGCAGGACTGTTATTTACCCCCCCCCCCCAGCACTGGGTTATCACGTTATGTAACTCCCATGTGTCACACAATCATCACTATGTACCAGGCTGTGGGATACCGAGCTAGAAGGCATGCATCACTGTTTATCCAGCTGCTGTACACATGGCCTGCATACTTCACTCTTTATCCAGTTGCCCGACACAAAATTTAGATTCTCTGCTATTTATCAGCCTGGGCGGCTTGCATTATGCATTAAACCCTTTAATGCTACTCCACTACAACACCATGTAAAGACAATAGAGAATAAAATAGAATGTCCACCAAGTTATACGGCTGCCGGACAAACAGCTCGGATTCTCCGATCTTTATTCGGCTTTGGGGGTATAGAAACACATTCATTTTTCGTCTGGCTACTCAAAACGAAGTTGGATTTTTTTTCTTTCTGTCGGCTCTACGAGAATGTGAAGGTTTGTTTATAATGCTAATGAAACTTTCTTATAAACAAAAACAATCCACACGTAAGTGCCTAACACACACACGCCCACCTACACACTCTTCTTACCTCACTTGTCAAGGGATGCCTCGGAAAAATGCAGAAATATAATCTCCGGGGGAGGCAGGCTTCCTGCTCGGCACCTCTCT
This sequence comes from Lissotriton helveticus, assembly GCF_964261635.1. NCBI lineage: Eukaryota > Metazoa > Chordata > Amphibia > Caudata > Salamandridae > Lissotriton > Lissotriton helveticus. Next base: position 1,089,760,595 of record NC_136068.1, read on the forward strand.
TGCTACATTCGAAAAGGCCGCCAGTGAAACTCCCAGCATCCAGAGGAAGGGGTCAGAGTGCCATGGGGTCTGCGGGGTCACTGCCGAGGCAGCATTCAGCAGACAAGTCTGTAAATCCAGAAAGAAAAGGCTCCCAGAACTCCACAAAAGGAGCGCCAACAATAAGATCCTCCTGAGAACGTCTGTGTGCTCCAGTCAGAAATCCAGTGGTTACAACTGTAAATCCAAATCAGTGAGTTTTTAACTGTAGTACAAAAGCCATGTCCCGCCGAGAAAGCGTATCCCAATTCAAGTTTCGCTGCCTGTAAAACAAAAAATACGTTAAAAAGACAGCCTTTCTTTAAACTTGGGTCCGAGTAGACGAGTGCCTGGGATGGAGCTAAGACACGGGTCTCCTCGTGACGGGCAAGGCACCAGGGTCCTCCTCGCACAGAAGTTGCACTGTAGGACGCTCGGTTTACCCCATTGGCGCTACTTTTAGGTCGCATCCCTCAACCGCTTTCCCTCTCCAGTCTTTTCCCTGCACCCCTCAATTTCTTTCTCCTGCACCCCTCAGAAGAAACGGGGGGCTCCTAACTGCGTGCGCCTTCTCCACACCTCATCCATTCTTCTGGCAGCCGGCCCGATAACCTGCAACAGGCCATCATAAAGCTCACTGAAGCCCGTGACAGTCCTATAGAAACATCTTACATTCATACAGTCAGCTCCATGCACTGAAAGCTCTTGGGTAGTATCAATAATAACTCCGTGTTATATATCGCCCAAGTATTGCAGTTTTGGGCATCTCCATGTGACGTAAATGCCTGCTATTTATTGCCAAATTGAAAGGCATCCCCTGTGAAGCTCTCGGTACCACCGAAACAGTGATCTGCACACCCCTGAAGGGTCGCTGCACCAGTCAACACTTCGCCTCCCAGTGACATCACTCTAGCACCCACTGGGAGGCTTCTGCTCCCCCTCGCACCCATCTAGTCCCCTCTGCATCTATTGCCACTCATCTGTTGCCCCCGCAAAACCTTGAATTCCTCTGTACTCGTCAAGTGCTACGGGCAGCCATCTGCTCCCTTCCAGAGCCCCTGAACCGCTTGGCAGCGCGTTGCACTCCTTTAGCCGGCCGCTGCACCCCTCTTAACAGTTACAGATCACGCAGTGGCGCTTTTCGCTTACCTCTGCAGCTCCCGCACCTCTCTCCTGCGTGGCAGTTTTTTTATTCTCCCTCACCTTCGTTAAAACTGACAATGAAGCAGACACAGATACTTTGTAGCAACCAACACAGAGCGCCCTGACAACCAGATCCCGCCCCTTCCACACACGTAATTGGCTAGAGGCGCTGCCTGTTTAGTACAGTTTAGAACATGATTCGGTGAATCTGGCTTTCCATCCGAGGAGTGTGGGCGGGTTTAAAGAAGAGCGGTTGAGGAAGCAGAAAGGCGGGACTAGCATTCCCAGCTCACTGTTTTGTCTGCAGGAGAACGGCTGGGGGAGGAACATGTGCGAAAGGAGGAGGGCAGGGGAGAAAGAGGCACAAGAAGAACTACTGAAAAAAAGAACACACGTGGTGGGGGAAATGTGAGGAGAAGATAGAGGAATGGATAAAAAGCGCTGAGATAAGGAGATGTGCCAGAAAGATAGATGAAGAGGAGAAAAAGAGTGGGCAAAAAAAACAAGCATTGGCAAAGTCTATAAGACCCATCGGCTTTGCTAATGTCAATTTTTTCTTTATAGCCATTTATGTTGAATTATTTTTCTTGAATAGCGATACCAAAAGACAGAACATTATCTGATGAAATACATACATCAAAAAATATTGCAATTTTAAGAGATATACTTCTGTAATAAAAATATTGTTTTGTTATTTTATACAAAAAGAAAAACGAATTTGAGGGAAAAAAGAGTAAGGGGAGGAGCAAAACAGAATGAGAAGGAGAAAAGAAGTGGGAGAAGTAACAGAAGAGAAGAAATGTACTGATGAGTGCGCGGAATGAAAGACAGTAAAAGGTAACCATACAATTCAGATTTATTTAGTTATTTTTTTTAATATTTTTATTGTATTTTCATTTACATGGAACATACATATAAAGACATGCAACACATTTGGCTGTTAGTCTCTTGTTCTTTCTTTGGCACATAAAACATGTCATGAGCATTTTGTTTGTAGCTGTTGGGTTGTTGGTTACAATACCATCTTGGCTAAGCGTTACCGTTACCGTGACGGCTTTGCGATGGGCCTGAATTTCTTGGTTCTGTGCTTGTTCTTAAACATATAACATAAAACATATAACATATAGTTGTTGTCGGCGGGTTGGAGATCGGCGCATGGTACCGCGCCTTGTTCTCGGTGCATGTGCATGTGGTCTCTATGGTGGCCTGAACGGGTCTAGGGCGATATCTAGTGATGACCACATCTCTCTGTTGGGTTTCTTCCACGGTGTGTATGAGCTATGCTGTCTGCTCCCCTTAAGAATGTTACCCAGTTTAGCCACTCCTTGAATGTGGCCTTGGAGGTGTCTTTCCAATTGGCTAGTACTATTTTTGTGACACTCGTTAGGAGGAAGTCTAAAAGGTTTCTATCTTGTTCTGTGTTGAGTGCAGAACTCTTTCTTTAGGGTGCAGTTTAGTGTCTGGTTTGTGAAGTCGAACACTTTATCCCAGAACTTTTTGACCTTGCTGCACTTGGAAGATTAGATGCGCTACGTCCCCTGTTGTGTTGTTGCAGTTCCAACATAGGCTATTCTCTCTTAGGGCTAGTTTCGCAAGTCTTGCAGGGGCCCAGTGTGCCTGGTGCAGTAGCCAGAATTTTGTTTGTGCTAGTGCTGGAGATATTATGTTCTTCGTAGGGGATGACCACATGGTGGCTGTTTCTTGCTCTGTTAAGTTCCTGCCTATCTGGGTTTCCCAGTACTGTTTGTTTTTTTCGTTGAGTTTCGAGGTGTTTGGGCGGAGGAGTTTATACAGGTGTGATACATGGTGGCCTGTCTTGTTTAGATTTTCCATACATTGGAATATTGATAGGGGGTCAGGCTATTTATGTTTGCTTTTGTGATCGCTGTTTTGATGGCCAGGAAGTTGTATAGCTCCACTTCTGGGAGGTTGAACCTACTCTTTATGGTGTTGAAGGTGAGCGGTATGCTTTTCTCCTCTAGGTGTGCCGGGTGTGAGAGGCCTAGTGTCTTCCACGTTCTTATGTCTTGGGGTTTACCTCTGTATTTTATCTTGGGATTTGCCCAGAGAGCTTCCATTTCGAGTTTTTGAGGCTTACCTCTAGTTTCTGATCTACCTTAAGGAGGGCCGTTTTTGTTATTTTGAAAAAAAATAGGTTCCTTTTTAGCGACTGTTTATTGGCAGTTAGGAGAGTTAGGGGCTCTGAGTTGTTGAGGATGGCTTTCTCTAGGGATAGCCAGGTAGGTGTGTATTTCTGGTTTTGTATTACCCATGCAGCCCCTGCCTGGCCATGCAGGCTGTTTGAAATGCCCTTAGGTCTGCAACGTTGAGGCCTCCTAGTTCTCTTCTTAATCTTAGTTTTTGTAGGGCTAGTCTGGGTTTTTTGTCCCTCCAAATGATTTTTTTCAGTGCCTGGTCTATTTTCTTATGGAAGGCATCTGTTAGTGCTAGAGGGAGCATACTGGCTAGGTAGTTTACTATTGGCGTGACCATCATTTTGACTGTCTCTACTCTTCCCCACCAGGTGATAAATTTGGGCGACCAGTTCTCCAACAGGCCATTTATCTTTTTCAGTGTGCTCTCCTCGTTTTGCTCCAGAGTGATTCCTAAGTTCCTCCCGAAATTGATTCCTAGGTATTTAATCGTTTGCGTTTGCCATACCAGCCCTGAGTCTCCTAGACTTCATGGTCATGCACTCTGATTTGTCTCTATTTATTTTTTACCCGGAGTGGGAGGCATATGTGTCAATGGTACTCATGAGAGCTGGTATGGATTCTGTTGGATCTTCTGTAATGATCAACAGGTCGTCAGAGTAGGCCGCTATCTTGGCCGTTGTTTTGTTGATGGAAATGCCTGCTATATTCTTGTTGGTGAGGATGTCCTTGATTAGTGGTTCTAGGGCAAGTAGGAACAGCAGTGGGGATAATGGGCAGCCTTGTCTGGTCCCTCTTTGTAGATCGAATGGGGCTGAGGTAGTGCCATTAATGGCAATCTGCGCTTTTGGGTTTTTGTACAGGGCCATGACCTTCTTGGCGAACGTCTCACCTAGATCGTATGCCTGTAGGCACTCTCCTAGGAAGTGCCAGGACTCCCTGTCAAAGGCTTTTTCTGCGTCCAGCGTGATTGTGACTGCTGGAGAGTGTGAGTTTGAGCAGTGTTCTATGACTTGGCAGAGGAGTCTGGTATTGTCGCTGGACATTCGGCCTTTCATTTACCCTACTTGTGTGTTGCCTATTAGCTGAGGGAGCACCCTGCTGAGCCTTGTTGCTAATATTTTGGCATATATTTTGCAGTCTAGGTTGATGAGTGATATTGGACGGTAGTTTTTTGGCCATTGTGGGTCTTTACCCTCCTTTGGAATGACTATGATGTTGACTTGTGACATTGTTGCAGTTACTTCCCCAAGACGTCTGCAATGGTTGAATGCTTTCGCTAGGGTCGGTACAATTTGTTCTTGGAAGGATTTGTAGAATGGTGCTGTGTATCCATCTGGTCCTGGGGCCTTATTATCTTTTAGAGACTTAATGGCTATCTTGATCTCCAGGGTTTTGAAGTCTTGGCCTAGTGCCTTCGCTTCTTCTGCCGTTATTTTTGGTAGTTTTAGGTTCTCTAGGTAGGATTTAGTTCCTTTTATGTCTAGCCCCTCATCTTTGTTGTAGAGTTCCTTATAGAATTCCTTGAAGGTGTGTACAATCTCTCTGTGTCGGGTTTGTGTTTTGTTTGCGGTGTCTGTGATTGATGTGATGCTGTGCTGTCTTTGTTTGCGTTTGAGGTGTGATGCCAGTGATTTCCCTGCTTTGTTCGCTTCACAGAGGTTGATCTCTTTGTATTTTCTTATCCATAGACCTGCGCGTTCACTAAGTATTCTATTGAATTCGTATTTCTTTTTTGTGAGTTACGTTAGTGTGTTTTGATTTGTGGTGTCCCCAATGTGTTGTGTCTCTAGACTTTTGCTGTCTTTTTCTAGCTGCGCTAGCTGAGCTCTCGCCTCCCTGTCTCTTCTCGCCTTTATTTCTATCAGTACCCCTCTGATAGTTGCTTTGAGTGCCTCCCACACTGTGCTGGGGTTTGTGTCTTGGGTTTTGTTGTCTAAGATGTATTCTGCGATGGTTTTCTGGATTTTGACTCTGTCTTCTTGTTTGGCTAGGGTTGTAGGGTTGAGTCGCCATCTGCGAATTAGCTGTTCGTTATGTCTCCCCACCAGGTGTAGGCTGATGCATGCATGGTCTGATATTGTTCTGGCCGCAATGTCTGTGTGTTCGGTTAGGTGTTCATGAGTGCCTGATATGAGGATGTAGTCTATTTAGCGGTAGTAGTTGTGTGGGTGCGAGTAGAAGGTGTAATCTCTGGTATCGGGGTGTTGCAGCCGCCATGGGTCAGCTAGGTCCAGTTTGTTGCATAGGTTCATTAGTGTCTTGTGAGACGTTGGAGTGCGTGTCTTAGATTTAGCCTGTCTGTCTAGTGTCTGGTCTAACGCCATTTTGAAGTCTCCCGCCACTACCATCATGTTGTGTGAGGGGCTGGATTCTAGATCTTTAGTTACTCTCTCCCAGAATGAAGTGTTGTCTGTGTTGGGCGCATATATGTTTGCTACTAGTATTGTCTCTTCTCTTCTTTTCAGGTGCGTGATCAGTAGTCTACCGTCCCCGTCTTGCTGCACGCTCTCGATAGTTATGTTAGATCTGCTACTGATCAGGGTTATGACTCCTCTTTTTTTCCCTACCGCGGGTGATCAAGCAACCTGGCTGATCCACCTGGCTCTGATTTTGTCTGCCTCTTCTATGGATAGTTTTGTTTCTTGTAACAGGATAATGTCCCCCTTTGTTTTGGCTAAGTAGTCTAGGGTTTTCTTTCTCTTAATTGGGTGGTTGAGTCCTTTGACGTTGAGTGAGATGATCTTGAGGTCTGTTAGTAATGTACTGCTACCCGTTTGTGTCATTGTTGGGAGTGCTTGGGGCTAAGTACGATTTGGCCGCGGTTGGCCCTTCTACCCTTACCCTGCTCCCGTCATTAGGGATTTGTTGCACCGATGCCGAGGACCATCTGTATTGAGTGCTGGCTACTGCGCTAACGGAGACATGGACAAGACGAACGCCACATACTTGACACACTTGACGTACATGACATACTGGACGAACTACTCTACTACCTGCTGCTGCTCCCCCCCTCCCCTCCCTTTATCCAGTGCTTCTTCGTGCTGTGGGCATGCGACAGCAAGATCCCTCTCCTCCCGCCCTGACCCCGGGAAAGTGAGCCTTTTAACTTTTCTCGAACTGGGTTACATAATGATGTAAAGGATATATAAAGGATGTATAGGTAAAACCATGTTAGTCTCTGAGGTAGATTGTCGTGCTGTTTATATAGTCTCTGTATAGTCTTTATTCGTGCTGGTTGCGCTATTTCTACATTGAGGTAGCATATCGGTTATCAACGTTCTGTTGACTCCTTCTTTTGGATATGTAGTTGTAACACGTGATTCTAAGAGGTAGATTTGTTGTAGTGTCCATGTTTGTCCTTGTAAAGTCTTTATTTGAGGTAGTTGCGCTTTTTCTTCCTTGTGAGGTAGAATTGTATTTTTCGAAAGTTTCATCAGCTTTTTATTCTACTATTTGTCTGTTTGTTTGTTTGCCCTCTGCTATATGAATTGTACGGTGTTTAGCCACTATCCGTTACTGTACTCGGTGAGGCGCTTCTTTTCCCCGTCGGCATCGAGTCCTCCATTTCCTGCGTTGGTGGTCCTTGTAGAGTGCGGCAGGGTCTTAAAAAGTCGTGGCGATTCCTTTGTTGTGTATTCTGAATTTTGCCGGGCCCGTGAATGAGAATCACTGTTTTCTTTCCTTAGCCTGTCTCTTTGGGCTAGGAACCCTTTTCTGATGTCTACTGTTGGCTTTGAGTAATCCTGCGTTAGGATGATTCTGTGACCATTCCATACCAGGTTGGGGTTCTTTCTTGCTACCCCGAAAATGGCAACGGTTTGATGAGAGCGTAGCGGTCTGCAAATTATCGGTCTGGGGTATATTCTACCCGTTTGTCTGCTCGCTGGCACTCTGAATGCTTTGTCCAGCTCAAATGGACCTTCGAACTTCAGGTTGGTTAGTTTTGGGATGAGGTTTTGTATGAGCGAGACACATGAGGCAGCTTTGTCTTCCTGTCCTTCTGGTACCCCCAAAATCCTTATGTTGCCTTTTCTGCTGCGGTCTTCGAATTCTGCTGCTTGTCTCCAGAGTTCTGTGGTCGCTTTGGCGATATTGCCTATGGCTTTGCCCGTGAGTTGTGATCGATCTTCAATGTCACTGACTCTTCGCACTACCACTTCTACTCTGTTGTTTGTTGCATGGATATCCGTTCTGATTGCTGCTAGCTCCAGTTCTATCTTGTCCGTCGTTTCGTTGGTTGACTTGGCTAGTTCATAGACGTCCGCCAGTTTTTTGAGGACACTGTCTAGTGTGCTGGTTATGTCTGATTTCTGTTTGATTGGGGAGTCAATATAGCACTCAAGTCTGCTTTTCTTTTGTTGTTGTGTCACTTGACCGTCGCTGCCGGCCATTTTTTTTTGTTTTTTATATATTCTTGGTGGAGTTTGCTTCTCTTGTTGTTCAGAGGGACAGTGTTGTGCCATGGCTCTTTTGCTGTGACGCTGGATGCGCTTGTTCTCTGGTTGCGGATAAGCTGTCTATGTCGCGATTTCTGCGTGTTAGGAGCTTTCGTGATGTAGCGCCAGCTTCCGGTGGTTCTGCTGCAGCTCTTCCTTCTTTCTTGTGTTCCTTTCCTTTCCTTGCCTGTTTTGCTCTATGTTATCTTTATCCTTAGATTTACTATTTTTTTCGCGGTATTCTTCTGATGAGCTCCCCCTCTTATCTGTTGGGTGTTTCTACTCTCTTTATGCCTCTTTCGTAATGGCCTCCGGGTGAATGTCGGTTTTCAGTTTGCTGTGGCTTCTTGTACTTGTGTCTTGCGCTGTTACTGGCGTTGGCTCGTCCCGCCTTGGCTCTGTCTGAGGTTATTAATTGTACCTCGTTGTTCTGGGATGTTGCGCAAAACTTGCCTCCCTACGTTGCTGGCAACTGTGCACAATTGGCTCTGGCTCTTTATTCAGATCCTTTTTTCCCCCTGCCGATCTTTCGCCTTAAGTCCTTGCTTTTTATGTCATCTGCTTAGCTGCTATTCGTCTCTTAAGGAGGCTGCTCTTTTTGTATATATACTTTGGCCGACCGCTTCAAGTTTTGCTTTGCTAGTGTTGCCGCTCATTGCTTCCTGCTGGCTCTCGCTAGTTACTCCCTTCTTGCCGATTATTGCTGCGGGCTGTATTCGTAGTGGCTCTTACTGGCATATTGTTTTCTCTCTGATGGCATACGGTCTTGCTTCCGGCCAGCTTCTTCCCTGTTGTGCCACTTCTAAAATGGCTCTTGAGCTGCGGGGGGCTGTTACGCCGATAATGCCACTCCTTCCGTTCGCAGCTCGGACTCAGCCAACTTTTGTTCCTCTTAGCCCCCTGGTCTTTTATCTGTTGTCTGTTCTTGGTATTATTAGTCTGCGCTCGCTGGTTTTATCGATCAGCTTTTTTACTGTCGTGCCACCTCCAAGATGGCCGCGCCCTCTTTGGGTTTCATTTTAGGCCCTGAAGCTGCGGCGGCTGTTGTGCTGATGTTGCCCCTTCTCGCCTTACAGCTCAGACATCGCTTATTCAGCCAGCGTTCGCTCCTCTTAGCCCTCTGTTCTGTTACCTGCCAGTAGTCTGTGCTCGCTTGGTGCCCCCTCGTACTGTGCTCGTACTGTGATCCTCCCGATGGCCGCGCCTATTGTGAGTTTAGTTTCTTTCAAAATGGCCGCGTCCTTAGCGAGTTTCGGTTTTGAATTCGACTAGCTCGCCCGTGGTATCTGCCTTATGCTTTTTGCATCTCTTCTTTTTTTTTTTTATTGCTGCACATTAGCGAACCCTTTTGCAGAGCGAATAGCGCGCACTAACCTTGGGGGGCCTTAGAGGTTCGGTTGCTGAGCCCGGTTCCTAAGTGTTTCTGTGCATCCGCGCCATTTTGTGCTCGATCTTGCTCGTTCTTGTGTGGGTTTTCGTGAAGAGCGAATTGTCGCTATTGGCCCGTCCCCGTATCTTCCACAGTGCTCCGTGTTGATCCTGCTCTGCTTCGATGTCTGTTGCGCCATGTATGAGTTAAAACGGCGTCGGCTCTCGCTGTTATTTTGGCTTTAGTCCCGGGGTCTGGCGGAGCTCTGGATTTAGGCTGCTGCTCCCCTTGCCATCCAAGCCACGCCCCCCCATACAATTCAGATTTAATCTTCTGATGTAACACCAATGAAGAAACAGTATGTTTTCTATGTTCCATATCACGCAAGAGAACAAGGATATTGTCACTCTCCTAATATGTATCAGATTAACCTAAGTATACTGTCCTGTGTGCAAAACCAGAGTGGTACGATCTCTAGCTGTCTGCAGGTTTTTAGGAGCGTTTGCTTTTAGGAACAATTTCCCTCACTCACCCGAAGGTGACATGCTTCATCATAGAGCTGTGCTCCACTTCAGGCCGGCACTGCAATGCCCGACGGGCCCTGTATGGGGCACTTTACCAGAGATATTTTTCAAAATGCCTGATGAACAAAGCTGGACTGTGAGTAATATATCCAGAAAGTGAGAAGATTGACAAAAGTGTGAGGCTAAAATCAGCTTTGGACCATATGTATCAATGTATTTAATGAGAACTCACTGGTCCATGTTGAGATTGAAATAAAAGTGACAGGGAAATCAGGAAATAATGCTCCCTGTCTCTGTTTTCAATAGTTGAGGGCCTTTTCTTGGATTCCGGCTTCTTGGAGGCGTGTCTTTAGTGTGTAGTGGAAAACGGTGTCGAAGGTGGCTGACAGGTCCAGGAGGATGAGGGCTGATGTTTCGCCATTGTCTAGTTGGCGCCTGATGTCGTCTGTGGCGGCGATGAGGGCTGTCTCGGTGCTGTGGTTTCTTCTGAATCCGGACTGGGACAGGTCTAAGATGTTGTTGTCCTCGAGATGGCGGGTCAGGTGTATGTTGATGATTTTCTCGATGACCTTTGCTGGGAACGGGAGCAGGGAGATGGTCCGGAAGTTCTTGAGGTCCTTGGGCTTCCTGAGGAGGGCGTTGATCTCGGCGTGCTTCCAGCTTTCTGGGAATGTAGATGTCTCGAAGGAGATATTGATGACTTTCCGTAGTTGGGGTGCTATGGCTGCGTCTGCTTTGTTGAATATGTGGTGGGGGCAGGGGTCTGATGGTGATCCTGAGTGGATGGAGTTCATGATCTTGCGTGTCTCGTCAGTAACATTGGTCCACGAGGTAAGGCCGTTGATGGGGGGGGTGTTTTTCAGGTGGATGCGGCCTGTCATTGTTGGGGCGGTCGGGGTGTTGAAGCTGTCGTGGATGTCTGTGAAGTGTCTGTGAAGTACATCGTCTACCTCCTGATAGAGTAAGTCAACAGACATAATAATACAAGTGCCAAAAAAGGTAACATATGCCTAATAATTAAGCTAGATGAGGTAGACGACGTACTTCACAGGCACGCTCTAAATTCACTACGTCCGACATAGACTGAAGTCGAGGTCATTCTTGTCACAAGTGGAGACGTGCTGCATGAACCCCGTTAGCGGAGGAGCTGCCAAAGGGGTCTGTGCATTTACCACAGATTGGTGTTAAGCTTTTCATATTTACTAATGAATTTCTCTTTAACTTTGTTTGTATAATGGTATATCTTTTTCATTTTTTAAACTTTTATTCAAGTTACCTATTGCTTACATATAGAGCACATTGTTAGCAAGTGTTTTCTGAAGGCGGTGAGATGTCAATGGGCATTTTATCACCGATGCACTGTGTGGGGGGTTTAGTATCATACTGAGCTCCTCACTCTGTGAAGATGATTAGGTCACATCTGTTTGATGTTGGTCCTGACGAAATGCCAAGAAATCGATCCTCGACTATATAAGGAATGAAACATGTTGACCTTGATTTTAGAACCCAGCACAGCAGCAGGTCTATAGGTGACAACATTCTATTGAAAACTGAGACAGGTACCACTATTTCCTGATTTCTCTGTCATTTTTGTTTTAATCTCAACATTGACCAGTGAGATCACATTAAATACAAATACAATTGATACATATGGTCCATAGTTTATTTTAGCCTCACACCTTTGCCAATCTGCTCACTTTCTGGATATATTACTCACAGCCCAGCTTTATTCATCAGGCATTTTAAAAAAGATCTCTGGTAAAGTGCTCCCTTGCAGGAACTGTCGTGCATTGCAGTGCCGGCCCGATGTGGAGCACAGCCCTATAATGAAGCATGTCACCTTCAGGTTAGTGAGGGCATTTGTTCCTAAAAGCACATGCTCCTAAAGAACCTGCAGACAGCTAGAGATATATCTCTGGTTTTGCATATAGAACAGTACACTTAGGTTAATTTGCATTCTATGTTCATCACATGTAAAACTCCATCATGTCAACACAGACTATTTAGGAACACCTTTCCAACAAGGAAGTTTAACTTTAAAAGCGAGTACAATAAAAAGATCAAACAATAAATGTTTAGGAGACTAATGTTCAAAGGTAGGAGCTAGACATCCCAAGAAAACATTTAGGAGAGTTAGCAATATATCAGATTTGAAAACATTTAAACATTTAGACCAAATGGAGTCCCAGAACATATTAACATGAGCAAAATAATATACTAAATGTGTTACAGAGCCATTAAAATGGGATTCTTGAATATAAACATGCAATTAGATATATTAATGATATATTTGAATGAAAACCATCCAGTAAGGACTGTTAAAATGTAATCCATCGTGGGGTGGGCAAATCTTGAAAATCGTTAAACAGGGCATAAGATTGCCTTATCAGAAAAGCGTAATGCTAAAGTTTAAAATCAGGAAATGGTACACCCCCTTCATTTTTGGGATGCTTACGTTTAGAGAGGGCAATACATGGATGTTTATTGTTCCATTAGAATTTTGTACAGATTGAGTCGATTTGTGCAAAATAATAAGTAGGGATCTTAGAGGGTAACATAGATATCGTATAAGGGACATGTGGTACAATCATTATTTTAATGGCATCCAGTCTATTCCACCATGATAATTGCAAAGGAGACAAGTTGAAAGTAGTTTTTGTTATTTTATGTTACCAGCAATCTCTAGAGCGCGCATACACCAAAAAGGTTTCATGGCGCTGAGGCAGAAGAAGCCATGGACTCCGAGCTTATCCATAAGCCTGTCTAAAGAGCCATATTTTTTAGCAAGGTCCTAAAGCTTGTATAGGAAGTTATGGCTCTAATGTATGGGGGAAGAGAATTCCATGCGTTTGGGGCAGTCACGGCAAACTTGTACCGCCCAATTTCTTTTTGTTGTACTTGGGTACCACAAGCAGATTTTGGTGAGCTGATCTAAGGTTACGTTTTGGGGTATAGTGTAGGATTCTGGAAGACAAAAAAGTAGGACTTTTGTCGTGACGAGATTTGAAAATAACGCACCCAGTTTTAAATAAGGTCCTCTGGGCGACTGGCAGCCAGTGTAATTTTGCTATCAGAGGTTTAGTGTGACAGTATCTAGGCTGGCACCAGACCAGCCTGGCAGCCTGGTTTTGAACCAGCTGCAACTTCGGACTCAGAACCTTAGGATGTCCTAGATAGAGTGAGTTTGCATAGTCATAGACATGGCCAAGGCGATTATGATTTGCGTAATAGCCTCAAGAGTGAAATATTTCCAGATTGTTTTTATTTTCTGGAGCTGAAAAGAGCAAGATGAAGTTACTGCACTTATCTGAGGCTTGAGAGATAGATCTTCATCTATGATGACCCCAAGGCTCTTGACCGCTTTTTTTCGGGGAGGGAGGAGCACCCATCTCAACTGGCCATATGGAAGTGTTCCAACGATGCAGTTTGTTTTTAGTTATCACTATTTAAGTCTTATCTTACTTTTACTTTAACTGATGACAGTTCATCCAATCGTGGCTGTACAACATGGTTCTTTGAAATAATTCTACAGATTTTGTTGTGTCGTCAATGTTAAAAAGCAGCTGCATATCATTGGCGTAATTACATATTTTCACCCCCTGTCCCTGTGTGGACCAGTGAGCAGCTATAAAGGTTGAAAAGATGGGGAGACATAGAGGACCCCTGTGGTAGTCCGCAGTTAAGTTCTACCTTTGACGAGGAAAAAGAAGTGAGATGTACTGATCGTGAACGGTCAGAAAGGAAGGACTTTATCCAGTCTAATCAAAATCTCTGCATCTCTGCACCCCTGTGGCCCTGACACCTTCGATTAAGATGACATGATCTACAGTGTCAAAGGCAGCAGATAGGGCTAACAAGACCAATGCTTGGGTCACTCCTTCCTCTGCCTCTTCTTTCATATCTTACAGAGAGAATAACTGTTTCTGTAGAATGGGCAGCGCAAAACCCTGCCTGGTGGGAATCAAGAAAAGAGGAGTCCTCTAAGAGCGTGCTTAAAAGTTGGGAAATGTGTGCCTCTAGTAACTTAGCTGAGTATGGGAGGAGTGACTTGGGCGGTAGTTTTTCAAGATGGTGGGATCACCCACAGCTTTCTTGTGGAGTGGGATAAGTATCCCCCTCCGTTAATGTTTGGGGGACAATGCCCTGACTTAGAGATGTGTTGAGCAGATCACAAGATCATAAGATCTGGGAAGCTTGAATACATGTATTTTGGGATCCATGGGGGGCAAATGTCTTCTGGAGAACCGGATATAACTTTAGTGTTCAGTTATAACAGCCATCTTCAGTGATGACCGGAAAAGCAGAAAATGTATTTGAGAAATAAGTAGATTTAGCCTCCCAAGTTAATTTCTTGAAAGCTTTCAGTCGCATAATGAAAATGTCCTTATTCTCCAGAGTGTATTTTCTGCCATTTTCAATCAGACTGGCGTAGCACAAGTTTGACTTTTTAAAAGTTTTGTCATTTAGATTTTAATGTAGCAGACTTATGGCTAAGTGTGTTACATATATTAGAAAAAAAACTAAACACCAAATTATTTATTGTAAAATTAGCAGTGGCGAACATGTATTAATAACAAAAAGAGTTCAATGGTAAAATTTCAGTTTTGGAAAAATTAAGGTTAAAGCCAGAAATACTTGAATATAATGTAATCTCTTGCATGAAAGGACCAGGGAGGTCAAGGGCATGGACATACATCTTCTGCATAAGGAGATAACTTAAACTTTAGGAAACTTTGTTTAAATCCAGAGATAAGTGTATTGCAACGTATATGGTCAAGGAATGATTCTAGTCAAAGGGCAAACAGTAAAGGGGGTAACCTTGTCTAGTACCGCTATATAAAGAAACATAAGGAGAAAAACAACCATTGACAAAAACACTTGCACAAGGGTTGACTATAGTCATTTTATAAGTGAGATATATTTTGGGCTGACGTCAAACCAGTGAAGAGTAGTGAACATAAACTGCCAATTAATGCAGTCAAAAGCTTTTCCACCATCTTCTGTCTTTGTTTTTTAATTAGTTAGCTAGCATTTTATCAGCTTTATTTTGACCTCCATGAAATTTAGATTTAACTTTAAGCAGGATGTTACATGTAGCAATGAAAGCAAGTTTGGTGAGATTAGATTTGGCTTTGATCAATTCATGTAAAATGAAGGAAGATTTGGAAGTAAAGTAAGTATGTTCAAGTGTTTTAATTTGTTGAAGTATTTTTAGATATTGAGAGTTTATTTTTTTTCTTCTTGGCAGAATAAGCTATAGTGACATTTGTAAATGATGTTTTGAAAGCATCCCAATTATTAGGAACGGATGTATCACTAGATTGGTTAATTTGAAAGAATTCTCGAATAAAAGCAGTAGCTTCAGTTATAAATTGTGTATCATATAATAGGGAGTCATTAAATCGTCATCTGCCAGTTTTGGAGTCAGTATGAGAGAGATCAAAGGAGGACATTACTGGTGCATGATCTGAGATAAAAAGGGATCCGATTTCAGATGACTGTTATAGAAGTAAGGATTTTGTAACTAAAATATAATCAATTCTGGACATTGTATGATTTAAATGAGAAAAAAAAATTCAAACTTATAGGGAATGCAAGTTTTTCAAACATCAAATAGTGGTTGAGATGTGATGGCTGATTGGAATACCTTATGGGATTTGTTGGATTGAATTTGCATTTAAAATTTCCAATCTGTAAAGGGATCCAACCATTGATTAAAATCACCCGCTATAATGATGTTGGGATTACAGATATTAGCATGTTTGAGTTTAATATTATACCAAAAATCAGGGTCAGGTTTGACTGGGCCATAGACATTAAATAAAGAAATGTGTTTATTATGAATAATGGTATCAACCAATACCCATCGACCATCAGTATCACATTCAGTACATAGAACTTGTAAGTTCAATACTTCATAGCAGAGAATAGCAACACCACCATTAAAATCAGTAGCTGAGAAGAAAAAACCTGGCCAACCCATTGTCATTTCAGGTTTAACTGATTCTACATCATTACAATGAGCTTACTGTAAAAAGGCAATTTGTGAGTTAAACTTAGACAAATAAGAAAGTACCTTCTGTCTTTTAACCGGGTGCCCAAATCCACAGACATTCCACAAGACAGCGATAAACATATTTGATACACAAGGATAAGGGTACAAGAACATGGGTGACAAACTGCAAAAAAGGAAAGGGAGACGAAATGACACCATTTATTGAAGCTAACATCCAGTATGAATGAGATGACATTATGACATTAAGTGACATGTGAGCACTCAGAAAATAGATGTGAAAGTAAGAACAGAACACAAAGAAGAAGGAAGATATAAGAAAGTAGAAAGAAGGAAGATCAAGGATAAAAATCCAGGTCTAAAAAGAGAAATAATGAAAGAAATGTGGAATGTGTCGACACCATAACAAGAACAGGAGAGAGGCAGTAAAAAAGTTATGATGAAATGCCAAATATGGCAGAGAGGAGATTGAAATAGAAGAAGTGCAAATGCAAATTCTTAAGAGTTTTGGACAGTAGCATCCATAGCATGAGAATTAACGGTCTGCAGAAACATTTTTAATTTGGCAGTGTCTTTAAAAGATCGAGTTTCCTCGTAAGTATTTTGCATAAGCAAGGATGAAGTATGCCATAGCGTATGTTTAGCGGTCTTTTTTGAGGTTGCAAAGCAAGGAACTCCTTTCGACTGCCATTTTTCCCATTGGAGATGTCTTGAGAAATGAATATATTGTGGCCAGATCAAATAAGATGACGTTTTTCCTAGGCAGCTTTCGTGACCCATAGAAGGTCCGTAAATTGAAGAAATAACATGATGATTCATTGAGGTTTAGAAGACTGAGGTTGCAGACAGCCTAAACAATGAGTTTGTTGGATATCAAGAGTAGGAATAGTAGGAAGTCCCAGAAGCTCTGGGAGAAATTTCTTCAGGAACTCAAGTAAATCACGATCCTCAAAAACCTCTGGCAGACCATACAGTTGAAAATTATTGTGACGATTCCTGTTTTCAAGGTCTTCCATATGTAGTTTGAGTTTTTGAATTTCCTGCTCAGGGAAAGGAATTGTAGTAGCCACATCTTGCAGAAAACTAACACAGTGTTCGATTTAAGAGCATTTCCCCCTTCATACGAATCCAGTGGTCCTCAATTTGTTGACGTATTTTACTGGTGTCACACACAAAAGGTTTTAACCCTTTCCATGCGTCAGATGCCCCGGCCATCTGATGTCCCAGTGGGCGTGTGCGGAGGAAGGCCGGGGGCCGTCCAAACCCCGCCCACTCATTATTTCGCCTGCACCGCAGTGGAATTCGTGCCGCGGTCAACGGGTTAAGCCCCTCACCTCGTCAAGGATGGTGTCTGGAACTGGATTATGTGATGACATAATAGGTGATGGAGGATCATTTTTCAACCTTTTAGGTTTTGTGATAGATGAGGTGGCTTAAGGAGATGCAAGGAGGTCACTAGCACTGTTCCCTTTAACCTGCGCGGCTGTGCGGCCGCGCATTTGTGGAATCTTAGCGCGCAGTCTCCTCTTTAAAGCGCGCACACCACCAAAGGCAAGTAATCATGTTAATCGCAGCGCCCTGTAGAAGCATGATGGGCGCAGCGATTAACATGAATACTTGTAGAGAAGCAGACAATCTGCCCCTCTCCGCGCCCCATCAAGAAAAGGCAGGCAGCAAGCTTTAAAGCACAACGTGTGCTTTCACAATCATTAACATTCATTAGTGATTGTGAAAACACACGTTGTGATGTTAAGCTTGCTGCCTGCCTTTTCTTCACAGAGCGCAGCAGTTTCTGTGCCTTTTTGAAAGTTTTTATGTTAAATGCAGTCCCTTGCGTAAGCATGTAGGGAGCTGCAATTAACAAGAAAACTTTCACAAAGGCATGCAATTTGGTGCGCTCTATTAACAAGAGGCAGGCAGCAAGCCTAACAGCACAAGTATGCTTTCACAATGACTAATATGTATTAGTGATTGTGAAAGCACACGTGGTGCAGTTGTGTTTGCTGCCTGCCTTTTCTTCACAGAGCGCAGCAGTTTCTGTGCCTTTTTGAACGTTTTTATGTTAAATACAGCCCCTTGTGTAAGCATGTAGGGAGCTGCAATTAACAAGAAAACGTTCAAAAAGGCACGCAATTTGGCGCGCTCTATTAACAAGAGGCAGGCAGCAAGCCTAACAGCACAAGTGTGCTTTCACAATCACTAATATGTATTAGTGATTGTGAAAGCACACGTGGTGTAGTTTTGCTTGCTGCCTGCCTCTTGTTAATAGAGCACGCCAAATTGCGTGCCTTTTTGAAAGTTTTCTTGTTAATTGCAGCTTCCTCCCTACACTCTCAAAAAGACACACTATCTGCTGCACAACGTGTGCTTTCACAATCCCTAACATATATATATATATATATATATATATATATATATATATATATATGTATATATATATATATATATATATATATACATATATTAGGGATTGTGAAGTGCTGTTAGGGTTGCTGTGTGCCTTTTGTAGATAGGGCGACCAGAATTTTAAAGCCAAAAACGGGACATTTCACTCGAACAGAAAATGGGCTACACATAGCTGCCAAGGTTTCAGATTGCTATGTGTGACATTTTCAAAATTTCAGTGCAACCAGGGCACAAGTCCTAAAAAAAAGAAGTGTGGGGACTAACCTAGTTAGGCAGTATGCAAGTGACATCAAGGCAAGTGACATCAAGGCACAGAACACCACGGTGCGCAACATCACACATGGCATCAGAGGAATTGACATCACACATGGCATCACAGGAATTGACATATTAGAAAGTGAGATCACAAGCCACGACTTTATAGGAAGTGACATCAGATCTAAAGCCTTCACATATATGTTTAGTGGGTCTATCATGTGTACGTTTGAGAGCATTGCGAGGATAATAGCACAGTGAGCTATGGAAGTGGATATGGGACTTCTACACATCGCAATCCCCCAATTTTATTTTACACATCCTGTACATTAATTTACAAACGTATATAACTTATTGTACATGTAATATGCAAGTGTTGATGTAAAGCACTTTGACACCCTGCATTGGAATGGGTAGGGCTATATAAGAAAAAATAGTGGTACATAAATTATTTCAACGCCACCTCAGAGGAAGTAAGCTCTATATAAATGCAATTTGCTTTGTGTGAATTCTGAGAAAGACCAACACATCTGCTATTCTTCCAGTGCATTCTTTAACCATTAGCACAGGTGCACCACATAACAAATTGGACAACGGATTATATAAAATACATGTCTATAAAATATTCTTAAAAAAATGTCTTCCTTTATTCAATGGAGTCTTTAAAACATAGTCAGGATGATTGAGATACAGCTGACGCATTTCGTCCTTATCAGAAGGACTTCTTCAGGGCACACAGATCTTCACAGATTTTATATAATCCGTTGTCCAATTTGTTATGTGGTGCACCTGGGCTAATGAGTCAAAATTGCTAAACTCCTGTAAGGGAATTACACTGTGATAGTAGGTGTTTTTCAGTGTGCACACTTGTTTTCTGGGTAATTCCACACCAGTTATATATTGATTAGAGATAGCGGGTTAGGTGCAGAGGCCCATGGGGTTCCACTGTTTAGTCTATTTCTATTCTTCCAGTGCATACAAATCTCCTAACCAGGGACTGCAGGGAGTGAAAAGCTGCCTCTCCTAAGTAAGTGTGAAGAGCTAACAAGGTTTGAGCCTTTGTTTCCCCTCCTCTTAATTTACATCAGGTGTGAGGCTCCTGACTGCTCACAGTCGAGAGACTCGATCAAAAGGAGGCCTGATGACCCCTCAAATTCAGCCTTTGTTATGGGCCCAGCAGGAGTCTTAAATATGAAAGCCTAGTCCCCGCGCCTGAACGGTGTTGCAGATGGAAAGCAGACAACATGCAGCTGAAAGTGTCCCAGTGTCTGAAATTACACCAGGACGAGTTCAGAACATTATTTAGTGGGGCCCAAATTCTTGGCAGGGTGGACTGCATTCACCCTGTTAAAAAAGTGGGTGGATGCCATCCACCCACTTGTACCCCCGACTTGTGCCCTTGAGTGCAATTATGAGTGACATTTCAATGGCTTTGAGTGACACTTTCTTGAGAGCAAATTCAACCTTATTCTACCCAGTAAACTAGAACCCCATTCCCAATATGAACAAACCTGCCCCACACAGTGCATTCAAACACCACACAGCCATTAGAGCAAACTCCATTCAATCCACCAGAACCAACCTGCTCCTTCGCAGTCCATCTTACCCACATTCACAATCACATCTGCAGTGTGCAGCTCACATGTGCCAAGCAAGATTCAGGCCAGGTTGAGATGGGGTTAGCGGTAATTGTTGTTGCTTTGCTGATTATTGCAGGAGAGATGCCGGGCCTGACCTTTCAGGACTGGCTTCAGATTGTATGGTGCTTCGTTAAAGGTATTTAACAAAAGTGATAGCAAGGGATACATTGTTACATTAAAAGACTTTTAATGGAGACTATGCTCTTGAATACTGTATCCTTTTTATGTTTGTTGTAAGTTGCAAACCTACCTTAAGACCCTTCATGTGGTGCTGTATGTGTAGAAATACACTGTCTTTTCAGTTTATTAAGCAAATGTTTGAGTGATAATTGCACTGATATTTGTCGCTGCACCCACACACGCGGTTGGGTTCTCGGCGCACATAACCTTGGCTGCAGCGCACAGAGACCTTATACTGCCGCACACAGAAGAAAAATATTAGAGGGAACATTGGTCACTAGCCATCTTTGCGTAGTGTGCAGTACGATGAGGAATATTTACAATGAATTTGGTTCTGCCTATATAACAAAATAATGACTGAAGCATAGTATGGAGGTAGAAAATGTATGCCAGAAAACCTTTCAAAAGTAAACCAGACTAATGGCGCAGTTGTAAAGTGTCTTGCTGAGCAAGGAAAATATATGTTAAGAAGGCTTCACAGGATCGGTTGACAGAAATGCACTATGAAAAATCTCACCCTCACAAAATCTCCATAGTAGGGAAGCATGGCCTGATGCAGATGGAGTGAGCAGTGTTGCTCAGAGCTCTGCTCATCCATCCTACATCCAGCGCCATCCTGACTCCATGAGCTGGGCACGAGAGCTCTAGTTATTCCCTCTGCATGAGCCTGACACTGCAGAAGCCATAGCAGCGACAGAACATTCCAGTACTGGGACAACATTGCTGTCAGAGAACAGTGAATGCCCGGGAGGCCCGAGTGCAAGATGGCGGCACCTGCTCGGATCAGCAATGCTTAGAGATGCAGGCGGTGAAGGGCTCCGGCAGTGGAAGGCCAATCTACAGTGGAATCGTACTGCTCCAGTGCAGTACGCAAACGAACCTGTGAATCTGCTGCGCTCTGACCTGGCACCGCTGCGGATGCTGTATGGCCGCGTAAGGTGCATTGCCACTAGACAGTGCATGCTGCTTAGGAACCTGACACCTAGTGGTGCGCTGCCTGGTGGTGTGCTGCCTGGTGTGGCAGAGTGGGCTAAAGAACGGTGATGGATTAAACCCAGATCTGTAGACTGGGTGTGAGTGTTTGATTGGTTCAGATGCTCTGTCCATCACCACCCCCTTTTGTACCGCTTTGTCGCCATATGGTGGCAGGGTATGCTCAGACGTGAGTCCCTTGCTCACTTTGCCACTGGATTCAAGCAAGCCTGGCTGAAGACGGCTGTAATGCCAGAAACCGGTCCTAGGAAGCTTGAATCCGGTCCAGGGAAAGCATGGCTTGGCAGTTCGGGCTGGACTGTTCCCAAGAGGCACAGGGTCAGACTGATTTGCATATGGCCATGTCTGAACTGGGGTGGCAGAGTGGGCTAAAGAACAGTGATGGATTAAACCCAGATCTGTTGACTGGGTGTGAGTGTTTGATTGGTTCAGATGCTCCGTCCATCACCACCCCCTTTTGTACCACCTGGTGGAGATGGGCAACAAGCGGTGTGGTATCGATTTGTGATTGGTGTGCGCACAACTGTATGGCGACTGTTGTGGCCGAGGCAGAGAATGGCTCCCACCCGGTGGTGGCAGGAAGAGGTTTCGGAGGGCCCCACAGCGGGAATCATGAGGAGGCCCCAGTGATTCAGCACGGGCCAGACGCAGAGCCATGCACTCGGCGGCGCAAAAGACGCCCAAAGCATAGACTGTCGCTTGATCCCTGCTGGAGCGGGGGCACTGCTCCCTTGCTCTGGGCCTGTGACTCCCTTTGGCACTCACATTGCAGGCCGACTACTCATAATCTAGGGGGCGACCCTGGTGGTTACTGAGCAATACTTCAGAGCCTACTGACAACTTTGAGTGGCGGCTGTGAGAGCGGCTTGAGCCACGACGCTGCTCCACACACTGCCATCCAGGAGACGGCAGACGGAGACCACTTTAGGGCTACGAGGCAAGAAGGGGACAGTCTTGCAATCTGTGGGTGCGTTTGAGTCCCCATTTCATTAGGAGAGCAAGGTGCCGGAGCTGCCCAGAGTACACAGATGACTGAGGCCTTTGCTGGCTCTACTGAAGTGCCTGCCCATGCTCTAGCTGGGAAACCTTCAATTTGAGCGCATATAATAGACTGCGCCTAAAAGATCCTTGTGCACCAGCATGTGGGTTT
The DNA here is from genome assembly GCF_964261635.1 of Lissotriton helveticus. Lineage (NCBI taxonomy): Eukaryota > Metazoa > Chordata > Amphibia > Caudata > Salamandridae > Lissotriton > Lissotriton helveticus. The sequence continues at coordinate 1,089,782,878 of NC_136068.1, forward strand.
GGGCCCCTGCCACCTCTGGATGGGAGGCTATTGCAGCCTATGCTTTATTGCTCTCTGTTTAAGGCTCCTACTGACTATTAAAGGGGAGAGGCCCCTGCCCCGCAGGCTTAGGAGATCAGTAGTTGGTTGTCTACTGGAACATGGTGAGGGAGAGCTGAGTGACTTTAACTTATCTTTGGGAACCATGGGCAAACCCTCCCGCAAGCGCAACCAAGATCCTTAGAGTGTGGCTGGCCCACCGGACAAGGCTGAGAGCATGTCCCGGCTCGTAGAGCTGCCTAAGGACCCCATATTACAAGACATCCTCCAAGTATAACAACCTCTCGTGAGGTACTGGAATCCAAAATAGATGCTATTAACATGGGTCTGGGCCTCCTATGAGAGGATGTATGTCAGTACAACGCGATCTTTTAGATCGCGGTACATGACAACGATGCCATTACAACGCAAGTCGTTACAACGACTTGCCTTAGAAGGCGTGGATTGTGGAATATTATAATTTTATATTCCAACACCAGTCCACGTAACAGTAGGGAAGGTGTTGGAATATAAAATTACAATATTCCTTATACAACACGCCATCCAGCGCTAGTCGTAGTAACGACTTGCGTTGTAATGGAATTGTTGTAAAGGCAACGCGGTGTAAACACCACATTGTAAACGATGTTCCCCCCCTATGAGATGACCATAAAGGACTTGCAGAGAGAGCAACCAGGAATGAGCAGACTCTGGGTGAGCTCCCACCTGTGGTAACTGCGATGAAGGAGCAACTGACGACAGTGGAGGTGAAGGTCCGAACTCTTGAACTACGAGCAGAGGATGCAGAGAATCACTCTCGTCACAACAATATCTGGCTGGCAGAACTCCCTAAGAAGGCCTCACTATGATGACCTATATTGAGAATTAGCTGCGCACAGAGGTTGCGCCTGAGGGCCTTTCTGCCTTCTTTGCACTCAAGAGAGCACACCGAGTCCCATCAAGATGGCCTCGAGACCAGTGGTGGCTAGAGTATTGTATTATAAAGATCGTGATCACATCCTGGCACAAGCCCGACAAAAGGAATAGTCAACAATGCTGTTTTACGGATTTTCCCTGAATTCTCTAGGGAGATGCAGAGACAAGAGTTCCTAGAAGCTACAGAAAAACTTTGGCAGCTAGAATTAAAGTACATGATGCTATTCCCCGTGAAGCTGAAGGTGATGAACTCTGAGGGGAAGCAATTCTTCCACTCCCCACAAGACCTATGGGACGGGCTGTAGTCCCAACTTGTACCAAGACCCACCCGGAACCCCCAACAGCAGCAAACTCATCACACCGGCATAAAAGATTGCAACGCAGCTCTTCTACCCCCTCACAGGCCGAAGTACAGCTCGGAAAGCAGAAGGCAATGTAAGTGGTGGCCAAGATGAGTGGGAGAGTGACGAGATCTCCATCACCGGAACGGAGTCCTCCCATACAAAACTCGGACTGCTCCAATGCTTCAGAAGGTTCGAGCCTAGAGCTAACCAGGGTGACGTTATTTTTTTTTTGTTATGTTATTTTTATTTGTACCGCGCACAGCTGCCCCAGCAAAGGGGCGTCCTGGCGCTTTGAGAAGGTAAACACAACACAGCATTAAAAGCGGGCAGAAAGGAGAAGAGACACAACAGATTAGCTAAACAAATAAAAAGGTCTTGATAGCCCGTCTAAACTGAAAGAGCTCATCGATGGCCCGGATTTGTGGAGGAAGAGAATACCACCAGCTCGCTGCCAGGACTCGAAAGGAGCGGCCACCAATTCTGCTCAACTTAAAACGCGGGACCACTGCTAAGTTCTGGCCTAGCGATCTAAGAGTGCGAGAGGGGACATAGGGGATCAGCAGTTTCTCCAAGATTTGTGGGGAAGTACCCTTGAGGATTTTAAATGCAAGGCAGAGAACCTTGAATCTAATCCTTTGCTGCACAGGGAGCCAGTGGAGAGAGCGCAGGGCATTGGACACCGAGCACCGCCTAGGCAGACCTGTCACCAGTCGGGCCGCAGCGTTTTGAACCCGCTGGAGCCGCAGAAATTCTGACTGGTTAACCCCCGCCAGTAGGGAGCTGGCATAGTCCAGCCTGGACAGCACTGATGCTTGGACCACCAGCTGTCTTGTGGGTGCATCAAAGAATTTGAGGATGGGTCGAAGTCCTCTGATGATGCCATAGCAAGAAGCCGCCACCTTCTTGGTATGACAGATGAAACTCAGAGAAGGATCAAGCCACACCCCCAGGTTTTTTATCTCTGCTGCTGGGAGGGGAGTCACACCCAACTCCGAAGGCCACCATTTGTCACCCCACAAAGCCACCTGTTTACCAACCACCATAATCTCCGTCTTCTTGGTGTTTAACTGGAGACAGTTGGAATTCATCCAGTTAGCCACTTCCCGTAGACCATCACAGAACCTGGGAGCCTCCAGGTCTGAGTCCCCACTCAGTGTGACCGCCAGCTGCGTGTCATCTGCGTAAGAGACCATGGTCAGGCCCCACCGCTTGACGACCGCAGCCAACGGTCTCACATACATATTGAAAAGGGTGGGACTCAGTGATGACCCCTGTGGGACTCCCTGGTCTAACGGGTAGGATGACGACTTACCGGGCAGGATCGCCACCTGGAATGACCTATCCGTAAGGAAGGATCGAAACCAGCGCAAGGCGGAGCCAGAAACGCCCACCTCCTCAAGACGCCGAATCAGAATCCCGTGCGAGACCGTGTCGAAGGCGGCACTGAGATCTAATAACAATAGTGCCGCCGTCCGACCGGAATCCAGCACGGAACGCAGATGCCCGACCATCGAGAGAAGGGCCGTCTCCGTGCTGTGACCCGCACGGAACCCGTTCTGGGTAGGGTCGAGAATGTTAAGCCTACCAAGATGGTCTGTAAGAGTGGCATTCACATGGGCCTCCGCTATTTTCGTGGCCCAAGGGAGAAGGGAGATAGGACGGTAGCTTTCAGGTTTAAGGGGGTCAAGGGTCGCCTTCTTCAGAATTGGCGTGACTACTGCCTGCTTCCATCTGACGGGAACCACACGTTGAAATCATCGGATGACATCATCTGAACTGTACGATGAACTGCTAACGGGTTGGGGCCCACCATGGTACAGTGATTTCCTTGTTTCAAACACCTGTGTAATATTGTCAGGCTCCTCCTTCCAGAATCCTCGTAGTGGTGTTGATGCCCTATGGGCGCCCACCTCTCGATAATCTCAAGTCTGGAATGTGATACTCACAGACTGTTGGGATCATTAAGCGATGGAAGGAAATGGTAGGAACAGCTGGGAGGGAGATCTGCGGATGACACAGGAACACGATATGGAAATATACTCCAATTCTCCTACAAAGTAGTAAAAAGAAATATCCCCACACTCCAATTCTTGAAATTCAAATAATAAAGATGTGAGTGAGCGATGCCAGAAGAGAGCAGGGTGGTTGCAAGTTACTTGACCTGAAACTACTGGGAAAAGAGAGCATACACTGTAAAACAATTCCTGTCTCGTTTGATACCTTATTTAAGCATGCCAAGGAAACCCATGCCAAACCTACCAACGACAGCATGAAGTTTTGTCCATATATGAACAACAACTTAGAACTGCACCCCCTTCAGGAACTCTCTCTTCTGGGGAACAAGAGAAGAAAGTACAACCAATCGTAAAGTAGAAATGGTGGGCCAAGAGAGCATACACTGCAAAACAATTCCTGTCTCGTTTGATACCTTATTTAAGCATGCCAAGGAAACCCATGCAAAACCTACCAACGACAGCATGAAGATTTGGCCATATATGAACAACAACTGAGAACTGCACCCCCTTCGTGAACTCTCTCTTCTGGGGAACAAGAGAACAAAGAACAACCAATCGTAAAGTAGAAATGGTGGGCCAAGTTACAATCACAGTCTTGCACAATGCCCAAAAGAAGTAAGCCCAGGTATGTTAGTACTTTACCATATCCTTGGCATAAAAGAAACGGATCACCAAGTACTAGCGTGTCCCTTCCGTTTGATTAAACAATATTCTTCAGAATGTCTAGGCGGGTACTTGAACAGGATGTATTTACTGTAAATATGAGGTCACATTAAATGTACATCGATAACATATTTCCCGCATGAAACCAGGCTACCATCAGGGAATATAGCGGGGCCGATAATGCCTGTCTGTAAATCCTCCTGGTTCACGCTATAGAGTCAGCCAGCATGTAACCGGTATCAGTCCCTGACAAATATATGGGACACTGAGCAATGAGCTAGGTTTCTAATGTTATTTGAAATACGCTAGAGGGGGGTTTGATACCTGAGGGGGTGCACTGACCGCCCCTCTTACTCATATATAGCGTGGAGGTACTTTCTCAACTAGTTAGTTCTGTTTTATTACATGGTTTGGATGGGTGGTGTTGGTCTGCTTGTCCTGGGGAGGGGCAGTTGGCACACTGGGTTTTGTTTGAGAAGTTGGGAGTTAAGGAGTCGTGCAGCAATGTGTAATATCCCCATATTATGCATGTGGGGGATATGGGGTCGGGGACTGAGGTAGAGGCAAGGTAATCGCTTCTTTCCTGATGTCCCTCATGACAGAGCAGAGACTGTATAAATGTCTATCTTGGAACATCCGGGGAATGCATATTATATCAAAACGCTACAATGTGTTCTCCTATTTGAACAGGAGAGGGGTGCGAATAGCATTGCTGCAGGAGACACATTTGACAGAAAAGGAGGGTATTGCACTGTAGCGGTGCTGGAGGGCTGAGGCATATTACAGAACATTTTAGGCCTATGCCAGAGGGGATACTAATCTAGGTTAGAGTGGGAGTGCCTTTTAATTTAGTGGACAAATTGGTGGACTCCGCGGATAGATTTGTTGTGGTAAGGTGGCGACATGAGGGACGTGACATAACTATGGTAAACATATATGCCCCGAACGTAGAACAGAGCACATTCTTGGGATCCCGTCAAGACAGCTAGCACCGTATCTAACTACTTCAACTATAATAGTGGGAGACTTCAATTGCATGTCATGTCGGAGAAGTGTGGCTCAATGGTTAGAGCGGCAGACCTTGATGCAGAACTCTGGCCCGGGACCATGGTTCGATTCCCGCCTCGGCGGGTCTTGGGCTCAAAATTCCTCGTACCTGATATTCTCGCCTCAGTGCCTATTCTAATCATGAGTCCCATGCTGCAACTCTGGGCAATAGCTTGCTTAGTTTCCACAACGGCCCCAACAGCGCTGGGATGCCTGGTTTCACCATGGGAGTGCCCAAGAGTGGGCACTTCACAGGGAAAAACCAGGAAGGGTTCCTACAACGGTATGAGTACAGCGCCGAGAAATCTCTGGGTAGTTGAGCGCTATATAAGTACAAAGTTTACGTTTACGTTTTTATACCCACCTCCCAGACCATTTGGATAGCCAGGGCATTCAGCGACTGACAACAACAATGGGGACTCATTGACTCATGGAGACGGCAACAACTAATGGAGCGGAAGTACTCTATCTCACGACTGGTGCATATCCGCCTAAATCTGTTTCTCCGCACACCACATGTTCATAGTTTGTTGCACACTATTGAGTATCCCTCCCGCACCATATACATTCATAATCCTGTCCTAGTACATTTGCAGTAGGCTCACCCGCGACCCTCAATTCCTACTTGGAGGTTTAAACTAGTGTCGCTGGAAGACCAGGTCGTTTGCGAGATGATTGAGACCAAAAGAATGCAGTATTTTACAGATAACACGGCTACAGCTTCCTCCCCGCAGATAGAATGGTACGCCTTCAAGACGGTTCTCCGGGGGTACTGTCTGGCTGAGTTGAGGGGTATAAGGCACACATTGTTAAGGGAAGTCCAAGCTACTGAAAGAGTCCTGAGAGATTTGAAGACCCAATGGCCGGGGCACCCTGAGCTACAAACAGAACACCTCTAGGCTAAAAGAGGTGATGGCGGTGCAGGTAGAATGACTTAGATGCATTGATTATAAACAATATAAGTATAGGACACATGCTGAGCGTGATAAGTCCGGTTCCCTGTCGGCTTGGCTGGATACGCGTAGCTTGGCCATAGTATAACTAGAGGATGAAAGGGATAACAGAATACATGTGTAGGAAGGAATCAATGACATATTCACCCGATATTATTAAACCCTCTAAACTAGCTACACCTTGTAAGACATTGCGGGCGACGCAAACATATCTAGAGGACTTGCCTCTGCCACGGCTTTAGGAATAAGAAGCAAGAGACTGTGGTGGAGACATTACTCCACAAGAAATAAATTCTGCCATCAAACATATGGACTGTAATAAGACCTCAGGAACCAATAGGCTCCCGGTGGAATTCTACACCACATACTCTGAGGAACGAACACCTAAATTAGTCACTTTATACACAGAGTTCAGGGTTACCAGGTCCTTATCAGACACTACCAAAGAAGCAGTGATAGTCCTTAGCCTAAAACTGGGTAAACCTGCCTATGAGCGCTCTGCCTACCGACCCCTATCGAGGCTTAACATCGATTACAAAATTCTGAGCAAAATCCTAGCAGCTAGGCTCCTGCCTTTAATGCCTCAGTTAATCCACCCAGACTAATCAATCAATATATTTGCAAAGCGCGCTAATCACCCGGTTAGTAGGTCTTTGGTCTGCCGTAGGAGGATGGGGAGGGTGTTCCAGGATTTGGCGGCAAGGTAGGAGAAAGATCTGCCGCTGGTGGTTGCTCTGCGGGTGTGAGAGAAGGAGGCGAGGGCGAGGTCGGCGGAGCGGAGCTGGCGGTTCGGGGTGTAGAAGGAGAGTCGTCTGTTGAGGTATGCTGGTCCGGTGTTGTGGAGAGCCTTGTGTACGTGGGTGAGGATCTTGAAAGTGATCCTCTTGTTGACGGGGAGCCAGTGGAGGTCTCTCACGTGGAGTGTGATGTGGCTGTGGTGAGGGATGTCGAGGAGCAGGCGAGCAGGGGCTTTCTGTATTTGTTGCAGTCGTTTCAGCATTTAGGCCGGTGCTCCGCATAGAGGGCGTTTCCGTAGTCAAGCCTGCTGCTGATGAGGGCCTGGGTGACCATTCTTCTTGTGTCGGAGAGGATCCACCTGTAGATCTTTCGGAACATGGGGAGGGTGTTGAAACAGGAGGACGAGATGGCGTTGACTTGCTTGGTCATGGAGAGTGTTGAGTCGAGGATGAATCCCAGGTTGCGTGCGTGGTCGGTTTGTGTCGGTGCGGTTCCCAGGACGGTCGGCCACCAGGAGTCGTCCCCAGCTGAGGGGGTGGAGCCGAGGTTGAGGACCTACGTCTTGCCTGAGTTAAGCTTCAGCCGGCTGTTCTTCATCCATTCGGAGACAGCTTTCATTCCTACGTGGATTTGGTTTTGGCGGTGAGAGGGTCCTTGGTGAGGGAGAGGATCAGGGGTGTGTCGTCGGCGTAGGTGGTGATGTTGAGGTCGTGCAGTCTGGCGACGTGGGCGAGCGGGGCCTTGTAGATGTTGAACAACGTCGGGCTGAGGGATCCTTGGGGTAAGCCGCAGATGATCTTGGAGGCTTCGGATCGGATCGGAAGGGGGGGTAGGCGGACGCTCTGAGTTCTGCCAGAAAGAAAGGAGATGGTCCAGTCCAGTGCTTTGCCTCGGACTCCTGCGTCGTAGAGACGAGTGCGAAGGGTGCAGCGGCAGTCAGTATCGAAGGCGGCTGACAGGTCCAGGAGGATGAGGGCCACGGTCTCGCCGTTGTCCAGCAGGGCCCTTATGTCATCAGTGGCGGCGATGAGAGCTGTTTCAGTGCTGTAGTTGCTGCGGAACCCGGACTGGGATGGGTCCAGGATGTTGTTCTCCTCGAGGTAGCTGGTCAGCTGTGTGTTGACGGTTTTTTCAATGACCTTCGCCGGGAACGGAAGCAGGGAGATGGGCTGGAAGTTCTTGAGGTCCCTCGGGTGCGCCTTGGGTTTCTTGAGCAAGGCGCTGATCTCGGTGTGCTTCCAGCTCTCCGGGAAGTGTGTGGTCTCGAACGAGATGTTGAAGGCCTTGCGGAGATGGGGTGCGATGGTGGTGCTGGCCTTGTTGAAGATGTGGTGGGGGCACGGGTCTGACGGGGAGCCGGAGTGGATGGTGCTCATGATTTTGATGGTGTCGTTGTCGTCTTTGATGTTGGTCCAGGCGAGCAGGGTGTTGCTGTGGGTGCTGACCACTGTTCCCGCTAACGTGCGCGCCTGGGCACCCGCACACGAATGTCTCCCAGAGCGTGCAGTGTAATTTGCGAAGCGCGCACACTCAGCAAGTGGCTCCCGCTGCATTTCTTTTGTTTAAAAGGACTCGGCTCTGGGGCAGATTGTGTGCTTTTTTTAAAGTAATCATGTTAATCACAGCGCTAGTGTGCGCTGCAATTAACATGATTACTTTAACAAAGGCACATAATCTGCCCCGCAGCTGTGCCCTATTAACAAATGAAAGGCAGCCAATCTACCCGCATGACGTGTGCTTTCAGGGGTTTCTAAAAGCACACGTCCTGCCTGTAGACTTGCTGCATTTCGTTTGATGATAAAGCGGGGCAGAGTGTGTGCCCGCTTTATTTACAAATGAAATGCAGCATGTCTACAGGCAGGACGTGTGCTTTTAGAAACCCCTGAAAGCACACGTCATGCTGGTAGACTTCAGAGATATTTTTCAGGCATGGCCGTGGGAGGGGGAAGTGCAGGTCGGACATTATCCGGCAGCGTGCAGGACACACAGACTAAGCTGCATGCCATTATAAATGCTACAATTTTTCAAGTTGGAGTGGCCTCCTGGACTGCGTTTCTTTTTGGACATGGAAGAATATTCTTTTTTCTCTCTTTCTTTTTCTGCTAGCCTTATCCAATGAGGGATCGTTGTCGTTCTTCACTGGAGAAACCAGAGGGCCTTCCTCTGCCTCACAAGCATCATAATTGAGGACTGGTGATAAACCATCTTTGGCCTTCACTGATCGTCAGTGCAGTCTCAACTAAACATCTAGGTGACTTACAATGCGGAAGCTGATGCTACCCTTTTGAAGATTGTGGTTAGATTGACTTCTTTACACTGAGGGAGTTGATACAGTGCAGGTCACATTGCAAAATAAAGCAACATGATAGAATCACAAGAATTGCCTCTGTTAACAAAAGGTCTGCTATCATGATGACAAATCTATCGAAAAGGAGGCATACATCCCAGTGCAATGCTTAAACCATGGACAGTCTACCCCCATAATACACAAATTCAGGGGAAAACATTGTTCCCAGTCTCTCACTACCTTCCAACACCAAAGGCACCAGTGCTTTAAATAGGAAATCAGTTTAGTACTCATCAAATTGAGCTAGGGGGCAGGGCAAGGGGCAGAGCTGGGGGCGAGGAAAGATTATATAAAGACGCTACTGCCATCTAGATAACCCTAAAAACACCCTAAACCTAAAATTTCTACCTCCTCGTACCTGAGCCCAACTGCCCCCACCCGCTAAAACCTAACCCCACCTACCCACCCCCAGCCCAACTGACCCCTTAATCTTAAAACTGTCCCTTTCCTGTCCACTGTCTGACCCCTAAAACTCCTGACTCCCCAGGCCTATACACTACTCTGACCCCCACACCCCCAGAAATACCCCCATTCAAATAATCTACCCTCCACCTCCGTCCCCTGCCCTGAGACTTAAAACTCCCAATTGCCCCCTCTGCCTGAAAACTGCCCCTATCCTGTCCCCTGCCCTGAGCCATACAACAGCCCCTTAACAACTACTCTGACCCCAGCCCCCTCCCTGAGCCCTAAAACAATCCCCTACCTCCTAAAACCTAACCCCACCTACCCCGCCCCAGCCCATCTGCCCCCTTAGTCTAAAAACTGTCCCTTTACTGTCCCCTGCCCTGATCTCTAAAACTCCAGACCCCCACCCACATAACTACCCCAATCCAAATAATCTACCCCAACTCCATCCCCTGCTTTGAGCCCCTAAACTCCTGACTCCCCGAGCCCTCCCGACTCACCATCATCCCTGTAAACTACCCTGACCCCCTCCCAGCTCTGAAAACCACCCACAACCACTGTTCCCGCTAACGTGCACGCTTGGGCGCCCGCGCACAAATGTCTCCCAGAGCGCGCAGTGTAATATTGTGAAGCGCGTACATTCAGCTGAGGACAGTTCGCGCCACCGCTTTTGAAATGGGTGTGGCGCGAAAGGCAGAGGGAGGCCACTCAAAGTTTGTCAGCAAGTGGCTCCTGCTGTATTTCATTTTTAACCTAGTGATGAGATGATGGGCGGTGGCACATTGGATGCAATGCCATGGACCGAATGCGGAGTGATGGAAGCTGTTGAGTAGGACATTGCCACCACCCAGGTGATAGAGGATCAGGCCTTGTGCATTGCTTTTTACTCAGAGCTGTAACTGAGTTCTTGAATGTCTCTCGGGAATTGAAGAATGCATCCAACCAACTAACCACTGTTCCCTGTAAGGTGACCTTACACTGCCGCACACAGAGAAAAAAAATTAGATGGAACATTGGTTGACGCCCCTACATGTGCGGCCTCATTCCTGGCGCACATAGCCTTGGTGCAGCGCACAGAGAAATTACACTGCCGCACACAGAGGAAAGAAATTAGAGGGAACATTGGTGGTGACTGTGGGGTCTATGGTGTCGTAGTAGTCTGGTTGTCGAAGGTGTCGTGGACGTCTGCGATCTTGCGGTGGGAGGAGGCAAGGGAGTTGCACAGGTCTTGCGATGGTGGGATGTCATTGGTGTTGGAGCTGGGGTTGGAGAGTTACTTCACAATGTTGAAGAGCTCCTTGCTGTTGCTGTTGTGTGCATTGTTGTCGAGGCGGTCCTTCAATGAGGTTTTTTTTGCGGATCTGATGAGGTGATGGCGTTCTTGTCGGCTGTTTAGTTCTCCTGTGTCTGTTCGTGGCGCCATTTCCTCTCAAGTTTTCGGAAGTTTTGCTTGGAGGTCTGGAGGTCTGCATTGAACCATATGGCATTCTTATTGGTGCGTCTGTTAGAGGGATTCTTGATCGGGGCGAGGTTGTTGGCACAGTCATCGATCCAGCATCTGAGGTTGGCGGCGGGAGCGTCGGTGGGGTCAGAGGGCGGGCATCTGGCGAGGGCGGCATGTAGCTGGTCTTCGGTGATTTTGCTCCAACTGCGGCGGGAGATCTGTTGGGTCCGGTGGTGCATGGTGGGTTTCCGGAAGGTGAAGTGGATGCAGGGGTGGTCGGTCCAGTCGAATCCGAGCTTGGCGAGGTTGTCAATCAGGGTGGTGGAGTTGGAGTCGTTGTTGTTCTTGAGGTGAAAGTTCACGTCTCTGAGGATGATGTAGTCCCTGGAGGCGAGGGCGTGTGTGCTGACGAAGTTGGCAATGGATTAGCTGAACTGTGGCTGAGGTCCGGGGGGTCTGTATATCAGAGTGTCTCCGAGGGTGGTATTGGGATCGGTGTGGATCTGAAAGTGCAGGTGTTCGGCAGTGCTGAGGGTGTCATCGGCGGTGGTCGAGACCTTGAGGTTGGACTTGTGGATGATTCCCCCTCCTACTCTGTTGGTGCGGTCTCTGTGGGTGATCGTGTAGCCGTCCGGGATGGCTATGGCAATGGCTATGTCGGGTGCCGAGGTGTCGTTCATCCAGGTCTCAGTCAGGAAGGCGACGTCCGGGGAGAATATGTCGAACAGGTCCCAGAGTTCGACGGCGTGTTTGCGTGCAGAGCGGGTGTTCAGGAGTATGCATGTAAGGTTGTTGGGACCTGTCTTGTGGGGTGGAATGGTAGGTCTAGCACACTCCTAAGATGCGAACCCTAGCTAATTGTACCTAAGTGTACCTAGTATGCTTGTAGGTGTGAGGCCAAGAATCCCCATAGGAAAGACCAAGCAGAATTGATCCCAGGCCACAATACACCGGGTAACATCCGATACTTACTGGCCATTTTAGAAGCTAGGAAGAACAATGGGGAGGGGGCCACAGTTTTTGCTATTTATAGTGAAAAAGCATTCATTAACCTGGAATGGCACTACCTGTATGAAGTGATATACCACATTGGACTTGGCGAGAATTTCAGAATGTGGACTTGAATATTATATGCTGGTCCTATGGCTAGGGTACGGATGGGTAAGATCATTTTGGCAGGTTACTCAGTGGGGCAGGGAACATGACAGGGATGACCCTTCTCCCCTGTTATTTGCTCTCACCATGGAACTTCTGGTGCCCTCAGCTAGGTCTGGGCAGTTATACAGAGGTTTGTGTATTCATAGACATCACAATCGCATAGCGCTCTATGCAGATGATTTACTTATCTTCTTGCGCAATAGGGGGGGTGACTTGAGGAGAGGCCGATTCATGTTATAGGAGTTTGGACTGTTGTGTTGCTTGAGAGTCAATTGGCAGAAGTCCCGGCTCTTTCCTATGTCTCAGAGCGAAGGTCCCCCAGCTGCGACGGGAATCCCGATGCTTAACTTACCTTGGAGTTAAGATCTATCATGACCGTACTGACCTGCTAGATGAGAACATAGGGCAGGCTGTTAGATCTTACAGGACTTCAGTTGATTTCTGGAGGACACAAACGCTCGCATTGGTGGGCTGAAGAGTGCTCCTAAAGATGGTGGCCCTACCCGGCCTTCTATATTTTTTTGCCAAAATTCCTTTATGGATCTGGAGGGCATTATTTAAGGAGCTGGACTCATTCATCACTGGGTTTATTAGCAGATGGAATGCAGATGAGATGTGCTCACAGCGATGCAACACGCAACAACAGCGGGGGGATTGGTGATCTCGAGACATATATTGCAGCCCAATTGCAATGGCTGACTCAGGGGCTGGCAGATAACTGAAGCCCCCTCTGTCGCGCCACTACTTGATCTCCTTAAGGTGTTTCTCTGGGTGAGAAGATTACCTATAAATGACTCACAAGAGCTTAAAGTGATGGCCAAGTGCTGGGGCAGATGGTTACAGAAGATGAGCACTAAAACTCCTAATTCCCCTGAACTACCACTAGACCTATTAAAAGCATTGCCGCAACTGGAGAGACCTTGACCTTTGGATGGGGGCAACAAAAGTAGGAGATTTCTTCAGGGATTTGAAGCTACTCCCATTCGAGTAGTTCTGTGTGGAATTTGATCTATCTCAGGGACACTTTTTACTGCCCAAAGCACTCACGACAGCAGTACGCACACACTGGAACCTCTGATGTCGCAGAGTTGTCAATATATAGCTCTCTCGGCGGGCACCATTAATATAGTCTCCTGTTTATATGAAGCGTTACAGGCAGACCAGCAGCAGTCATTGGAAAAGCTGCAATCCAGGTGGGAGGACGACTTGGGCGTTCCTTTTGCTGCTAAGGAGTGGGGCTACATCCTAGATAGAACACCCAAGATCTCTCGAAATGCACTCTTCAAACTCAATAATTATTATGTCCTACATAGGTCATACTTGACACCGGAGCACATGGGCAGATATTTCCAAGTAGCCTATGCGGCATGCCCCAGATGTGGAAAGGGAGGAGCACACATCTTAAAGATGTTCTGAGCATGTCCCTTACTGAATGCATTCTGAGACAGGGTCTTCCAAGCACTCGAACAGATTATAGAGAGAGAGATTTCTTACACCCCAGGGCACTGCTTACTGGGATGGTTTCCCCACACATCTAAAACGAAAGTTACAAGTTCGTTCCAAGACTAAGCATTTAACCTTGCCAAATGGGAGATAATGAGAAACTGGAAGTCCTCAGAGGACCCTTGGATCACTGTGTGGAGTAGAGAATTAATTAAATTGGTGGGCTGCAAGGGGAGAATACTCCGACGAGAAACCCGAAGAGGCATAGGAAAGATTGAAGTAGCCATAGTGGATAGCTTATCCAACCTGGAGCCGTATACACCTGTGGGGTCACCTACAGGATCGTTATGATTGTCCTTCTTTAGAGATATACCTCCTGCTCTGCTCCACATTGTGCGTCCGTCAATAGTTACTGAGAATCTATACTTAACTGTATACATTTCTTATCTGCTTATCGGGCGCACTGGAGTTCTTCATTGAACATGCTGAGTAATTTTCTTTCTGCAATGCTGTACTGGCTCATAGGGGGTGGGGTGAGGGTTGAATGAATATTGTTTGCATACCATTAGAAGGACGAAAGATAACTGAACTGATTACACTAGGCGATGTATGAAATCAATAACATCTGTTTGAAAAAAAATCAAAATCTCCATAGTATATGCACAATACAGAGTAGGTAAGAACCTGTCAGATGCAAATTTGAAGGTCATTTCTTCGGTTCATTGGGAGGAGAAATGACGAAGGAGGACTGGCAGCATGCTGATAAAATGGCAGCTGCTGTGTTATTTCCAGAAGTCACCGCCTCTGCTCTGGGTTATACCAAGCACCTTAAACAAGGCTTAGAGGGCTGCTCTAAAGTGTATTAATATGAGGCCACTTCTTTAAAAGTGCAAATAGAAGGAGCACAAGTCAAGTCAAGTATACTTTTATTGATTCATTATTAAATCGTAAAAGGATGGCAAACCATCGTAAAACACAAGATAAAATGAGAGGTGGGCGATGCGCTCACAAAATGGCTGCCGCCCGCGCTGATTTCAGGAGTCACATCAGATACTTTAAACAGGGCTTAGAGGGCTGCCCTGAAGAGATTGAATATGTGGACAATTAATGAAAGCTGCTAATATGAGGGGCACAAGGCATAACCAAAAAGTGGATAATGCACTCATGAAATGGCAGCCTCCTGCCTGCACCGCCAATCGCCGCTGCAGCTCCTGGACTCCAAGGATATGCCGAAAGAAGTAAGTCCCAGGGCCTTTGTGTCACAGAATGGAAACTGAGCTCCTAGGCATGCCTGGAATGGCTGTGCGCCTCTTCACAGTGGCCTCTGTGAGGTAAATTAACTTTGCAATACACCTTAGCTCAAGGGGATCCCACCATGCTAAGCAGCATCATGGCTGCTGTGTTCCAGGGTGGAAAAAAAAGTTAATGACATGACGCATTTTGTAGGCACATGCATGCATTAAACACACATGCACACACTTACAAAGGGCACTGTTTGTCTTTATATTTACAGATCCAAGATGGATCTGTAAATTTAAAAAACATAGCATTGTTTTAACATGGAGCTCAGAGCACTTTTTAAAGGAATAAATAAATAAGGAATGAGCTGGTTGTGGGTGGAGCCTAGCAATACAGCAGGTGGAGAGTGGCATCAAGTACAAGAGAACATGGATGAAGGAGAACAACGTGAAGTGTGCAGGCAGAAGCACACAGTGAAAAGGAGCAACATAGAGTGCAAGAGGCAGAAGGACAAGGGCAAGAGAACAACACAAGTGTGGGTGGTGGGAGAGATGTACATGGACAGAGTGCAAGGGGGGATAAAAACACACAAGGGAGACAGCTGGAAATCACATGCACTCTAATGGAGTGCTTAAACGAAAAGAAAGAAGTAGTTCCCTAAAAGCAAGCAGAGGACACACAGAAGCAAGCTAACCAAATATATGAGTAAAGAGGCTAAGCTTCGTGGCATTAACCAACATAAGACTGACAAAAATAATTCAATAAGAAGCAAACAATTGAGAGGAACAGAAGAGAAACTAATGGTAAGCAAAGGGTGGGCTCCAAGGCCCTGTGTGCTCTAGGAAAGCCCGGAATATGTTAATTGCAACCAGACAACATGGTGGAGCACGGTCTCGGAGAAAAGAGACTTGCTCGTAAGCAATCCGCTCGATTAACTCACTAACAAGTTATTAATAAAGTTTTGTGGGAACTAATACACAATTACACAAACATTTATGGGTTAGTGAAGCTTGCGTATGGATGTACTAACGCAGATAACATTGAAGAAGGACTAATACAGCTTTAAACAGGAAATCTGTTTCGTGCATGCGTCAACTACATCTACATAGTATGACGAGGTAATGCTTGGAGGGAAATTCTAGAGCATGAACAGAAGCTATTAATATGGCGGCTTGAAGACTCGCTTGCATGGCACCTGCTTATCTGAAATTAAAGCAAGCTATTTACTAATGCTAATGCGGGGATAAGTCTAATAAATAAAATCGGATAGAGTAGATGTGTGTGGTATACAGTGCAAATACTTATTTTGAGAAATTAACATCTGTCTTTTGACTTTTATTATTAGTGCGTATTTGGGCCTTTCTCGCATAACTGAATGAGCTGAATGACAAGACGTTTGCGCATGGTCACTGAGTGAAGCCATGAAGGTCATGACAAAGCTGTTCAAAGAGAGCCAAGATCTAGTGCTACTTCATGGGAACAGCTTGTGCAGAGTTCAACAGTGAAAAGTTCTATTCATCATAATGTTTTAATGTTTCAAAATCGATACAAGTAGTATATGGGAATAACATTTATGAATAAAAAGTAAGGGGTTGGGTTTACGGACAATGGTTTAACTGAATTTTGTGACATGTAAACAGGGTGTGATGAAGACCTCCCTTTGCAGGACCAATCACATTTCGTATTTTCCCAAATTGAAACATTAATGGGTTGAACATGCAGAACGAAAGGTAAAATTAAGATAGTTTTAGTTGGTTAGTCAGAGGAGAGATGCAGATGGAGACTTGCCGAATGCTGGGGAGATAAGCTGATGCTATAAGATGCTGAATTGCTGATGAAGAGCTGATTGCAGAACCTGAAGCAGAAATTTCTATGCTGATTTAATGGGGTTAGGTTTGAAGATCGCAGGAGAATCTCGAGGAGGAAGAGAGTGTCAGAGAGGGGTGCGGCACAATCATCGATATCATAGAGAGGGTAACTATCCTGTCCTGACTCCTGTCCTGAAGTCTTTGTCTCCTGAATCTATCTCAGGGGACCCCCACCAGCCCTTTGGCCAGGGAGTTGGTCTTCCACACCATCCTTAGTAAATATAAATTTCTGTTATTTGCTAATGTTTTTTTAGCTTTTCTCTTCGACCTTTCTCTTTTCAGGATCAATTATTGCTTGAGTTAGAGATAAATGCATTGTGTTTATTACTTGAATTTTCTCTCCTATGAATGATGGTGACTGCACTGTATTGAGATTGTCAACATGCATCTAAAAATGTAGATAAAGATTTTAAAACTTCTTGAGTCTGTGGTGATTTATTGAAAGTATAGAAAAGTTAGTTTATGTTAATTAGCGCCATCAACTAGAGTCAACTAATGGTCCATCGACCAGCGGAAAGAACTTGTTGATCTGCAAAGGGTTAGTTGAAAATTGAACTGAGGTATTGAATAAACTAATCCTAAACAGTTTGTGAAATTATATAAAACTTGAACTCCCCAAGTGGTTTAACCCCTTCCATGCTCATGACGGAACGGTTCCGTTATGAGCGTCGGTTGAGCTGTGCTCATGACGGAACCGTTCCGTCATGAGCACATAGGTTCATTAGAACCTACAGCACAGCGCGAAAATTCGTGCTGAAGGGGTTAACCACTGTGAGTTTTATGAGCCCAGGTGAATATGTGGAAGTGGAGTATCTGTTGTTGGTGAACCGCTGGATCAAACATGTGCAGTCTGAAGGACCGACCTAAAACTAACCTTTTCAGGTGGGTAACAAAACACACAAAAAGAGCAGATACAGACAAATTTTAGTTCAAGAAGTGGAAAAATGAAGAAGCGAAGGATAGTTAAAAGTAGAAACTAAATCACATCTCCGCCAAGTTAGTATTTATGTTGACCAGCATAATCAGTCACTTGCTGTTTTAATTACACACGTTCAGCTTTGTGTGTGGTGTGGCTGTCCCCTTAGTGGTTCTTTCAGATGACGATAGTGTACTATCTTAATTTCCTCTGGGGTATATCTACCACGGCCCTACTGGCCAAACTCACATCATAGGTTCAGTTTTTTCTTTCATCAGTATACTATCAATTATACATTTCCCAAAATATTTCTGTTTTGTCTCCATTTGCCAGTGCACAATAGATCTCAAATAAATACACTGTGCATATTTATACATATATATATATATATATATACACACACATATATATGTGCTCTTAGGGGTGGGTAGTGGTAAAGGGTGGTAAGGGTAATTTAGGGTCTTGGGGTGAGTAGTGGTAAAGGATGATAAGGGTAATTTGGAGTTTAGGGGTGGGTAGTCGTAAAGGGTAGTAAGGGTAAATTAGAGTTTAGGAGTGGGTGGTGGTGAACGCAGTTTACAAGTATAATATAAAACAGGGGGGGCTTTGGTTCCCCCAGAACAGAATAAAATGTATGAGATTAAAATAAAATTATATATACTTCAAATACGTACCTTAAATATACTTACTTTCCATGGTAAAGGCATGTGCGGTAAGGGCATCTGCGTTGTATAGTGATAAAAGCTAATAAACAGGCATGGAGACAAGGAGCAGATGTGACCCTTGAGCTGCTGCTCACTGCAGATCCTTTGCCAGCAGACTACAACATGTACAATTTTGTATAGGGTTCCTAATAATCTAATTCATTGGATGGTTTACTAATAAGAACTTGGGTGTTTGAAAAGAAACAGTACATGGTCTCCCTTACACGATGGGTCCAAAGTCAACTCGGAATGATACATTTTTTATTGTTTTTCTCACAAAAAAGCATATGTGAACATTGTGTTTGTTGGGAGAAAGCTACCATTATGAAAGCAAAACAATATGCATGTATTCGATTATTGCATTAAAAGCAGAAGGGCAACATTCAGCATGTTCAGTTGCCAAACCTTAAATGAAAGTTACTGAGTTATCCAACTTTTACCAAGGTGTTGTAAGTAGTGGAAAGCATTCCAAGAGATCAAATGAATGCTTGCTGGCTGTATATAAGCATCCAACTGAAAGGCATCCAAATAGAAAATTAAATAGAACTGTTAAGTATTGCAAAGTATCAGTACATATCCCAAATAAATACAAACATGCGCTAAGGTGATTCCTTTTGTGTTAAAAGTCCCAACTTCATTACCATTGTTAAGAACTTTAAAAGGAGACAGAAGTGGAAACAGAAAACACCGTCTGTTCAGGCCCATGTTCATGCAGCAAATGGCCCAGGGATTTTGTTTGCATGGTATAAAGATAACACCATGATCTCTTCACCAATTGACTTACAAATCTTAGCAGTTGTTAAAACAAAACGACTGCTTCTGCACCCTCAGTGGACGGTTTGCTGTGGCAGCTAGTGAAGCAGCCCTGTAAAAAGCGACCTCTGAAAAAAACATACACTGTCATGCATAATTGTGCCTCAAAAGCTGAGGAAAAACCCAAAACAGCTTCAGGTAAAAGTTACTCAAGAACCCACGAAACGGGGCGGGGCTTGCGCGCCGCTGCGTGATGGCGGTTCCCGCTTGAGCTCCGGGGCAACAGCGGCTGTCGGGACAATTTTGGGCTCCCTGTAGACGGCGCTTGTATTTCGAACTTGGCTCACAGCTAGCGGAAGATGCCATGAACGTTTTGTCAGGTGATTCTCTCGTCGGAGTAGGCAAGAACCTGTTTTTCCTCTGTTTTGAAATCGTGCTCCTTGGATTTTGCGAGCGGCCACCATTTTGTTTTTTGGTGGCGCTGCTCGCGTTTTCTAGAACCTGCGCATTGTGTTGCTTTGAGGTGACATTTTCCTTATTTTCAGTATTCTGTGCTCAACTATGTCTCTACTAACTACCAGATTCCTGTGCGAGCCACCTTGGTCTTTGTGTCGCTGTGATAAACTTGGCCTCTCCGTAATCACAGACTACTGACCAAATTTGGATAATGAGCGGCTTCATTTGATATATTTCTCACTGGGGGATTGGCAAGTTATTTTCTTTCCAGGCGCCCTTGATTTTTTACATGACTTCATTGACCCCACTGGAATGTGCCCTCCTACTTGTGTTCTAATGCTACGTCCATGGTCAATGCCTGTTTTTCACATATTATCTCACAACTTTATGATGTCTTTGTGAGCATCACCTTGCTTTTTTGTTATTTTTTGGTCCTCTTTTGCTCTATACTTTTTTACAAATTGTGCTATTGGGCTTTTCTTGTGGTGCTATCCTATGGCTGACAACATGGGTCCTCCTTCCACTACTAAAGACTCTAAGGTGCTCTGAAGAGGCTCAAACAAACCTCTCCTACCCCAGAGACATCTCCGAAGGATTCTGCTACCACATTGGACACTATTCTTTCTCGGCTAAATACTGTACATGATATCGCACAATCTACCAAGACTAATACAGACTTACTGCAAGTTGAGGTGGCAGCTATCAGGAATGATTTTAAAGCTCTATCTATTCATGTCACAACTGCAGAGACTCGTATTAGTGGTGTGGAAGATACTGCGCACCAGCATTCTAAATCTCTTCAACAAATGGAACGCTCTTTGGCAGCTCTGCGGAGGGAACTTACGGAGCAGGAAGACCATAACAGTAGGAGCAATCTGCGTATTTTTGGTCTACCTGAAGATGCGGAAAAGACGGCCTTCTCGATGATTGACTTTTTATATCAATGGCTTCCCTCTACCTTACAACTTTCATTTCAGAAGGACTTTGAAATTGAAAGGGCACATCGAGTGCCTACTTTTTGACCCAAGTCCTCCGCACATCCGAGGGCAGTCATTTTCAAACCGCTGCGTCATCAACACTCGGAACAAATTTTGGCCCGTATGAGGAAGATCAAGGCGGTTCACTGGGAAGGTCATCGGATTGCTATCTCGCAAGATTTTGCCAGAGGCACTGACATTCGACGGAAAGGCTTTCTCAATTTGCGGAAACGTCTTCTTGACATGAATATTCCCTTTTCTTTTGCTGGCCCTTCGAAATTTCGTATCACTTTTAAGGGTCTTTCTCGTATTTTTGATGAACCTTCTGATCTTTCCACTTTCCTAGACAATCAGTTTGAATCTCAAATGGATTCCTCCCCTGTTCCTGGTGCCTCTAGTCCTTGAGTTCTGTTGTGTTTCTCTTCATGAAATCTTACTTCCTTCTGCCTAGCTTTTGAAATTAGTTTCAGATATAACTTTTGGATCTTTTGCTATTTCCAGTTCTTAAGACGTTTTCTTCAGTCTGTTATGATGTCCGTTATAGGTTAAGGTTCCTGCTTTTCTAATTGTTCTCCTGTATTTCTTCATATTCTTTCCTCTTTCATGTTATTTATTTTATCTTACATGTTCATAGTGGTCTTTTAATGCGTTTCCAATCTTTGAATTTTTCTTCTGTCTATGTGTTTCTCCTTCCCTTACTTTAATCTTAATGGCTCTGTCATATTGATTTGCAAAGTCACTGGTAGTTCTGGTATCTTTTGTTTATTATTGTTTATAACTCTTTGGGTGCTGTGCTTTGTCTTTTGTTTTTCTAGTTCCTTCTCCCCTATTTATCATTTGTTTGTATCTGGTATTTTTGTTTCCAATCATTTGGCGTTGCTCATGCTTTGTTATCTATATTTATTTCTTTTTTTGGGCTGTTCTATCTCGCGTTGTATTTATGCTTTCTCAGTGTCATGAGTTTTGTTCACTTGATGACTTCCCGCTTTTGCATATTGGAATATTTCATAAGTTGATAGTTCTTTCTTTCTCTTCAGATCATATGTTTTTTTATTTTCCTTTTTCTGTATCTCTCTTGCTCATATAGTTAACTCTGTCTATTTATTTTGTGTGATTAGTATACAGGTTCTACTTATACTCTCTACGCATAATTGAATGTTTTATTCTCTTTGATGGATTATTATGTATTGCCATTTCTTGTTTGTAATTATCTATGTTGTTTTTATTACAGCATATATTGAGAATTATTCTGCTTATTTATTATGTAGGATTAGTTTACGGGTTCTATTTATACTCTATACAAATTGTTGAATGTCTTTTTTCTCTTTAGATGACATTCTATTTATGATTATTTCTGTTTCATATCTATTCATGATATTTTTATTATAGTATTTATTGATAATTAATTCTGCCTATTTAATATGTATGATTAGTTTACTGGATCTATTTATACTCTATACAAATAGTTGAACAACTTCTCTCTCTTCTGATGACATTCTATTTATTGTTATTTCTGTTTCATATTTGTTCATGATGGGTTTTTTTTGCAGTATTTATTGAGAATTAATTCTGCCTATTTAGTATATATGCTAAATTTACAGGGTATACTTATACTTTTTACAATTAATTGACTGTTTTACTCTTTAGGTTGACTTCTTTTATTGATATTTCTTGTTCATATTTATTCATAATGTCTTTATTTCAATATGTATTGCGATTTTCGATTCCTGTTTTTACTTAGTTCAGAGGCTTCTCAAGGTTTTTTCCTTCTAATTTGCTCTAACTTATGCATTACAGCGTTTCTTTTATCACCTTTTGTGCCTATCATCTGCTTTCTTGTCTATTATGGGGTTGTTAGTTTTATTATTATCTGTTCCCTGACGGTTCCCTTGCTTGCCCCCTCCATGTCCCCCCGGGTATGAATTTGGTCCTTTATAGACCTCCCCTGGTGGGTCTTTTTCTCTCTCTCTCTCTATTTTTTTCTCTTGCTTCTCTTTCTCCTTTTCTTTTCCTCTTCTCTTTCTTCCCTTTCTTTCTGTTTCTCTTCTCGGATCTTCGGGTAGTGCTTTCCTTTTGTGTTGATGGCTGTTGATCTTTGGTGGGTGTTTTGTTTGGTGTCTGGCTCCCTCTACCATTGTTGCTGTTCGGATTTCATTTCTGTGTGAGATTGTGTCTGGTTTGAATGTGGTCTCCCTTAATGTTAAGGGACTAAACCATCCGGATAAGAGAGCTAAAGTTCTTGATTATTGTAAATCTTTATCTTCGGACTTGGTACTCTTACAAGAAACTAAAGTTTCCTATAAAGAAGCTCTGTTACGAAGGAAAGAATGGGTTCTTGATGTGGTATGTTCGGTTGCCCTTGGCAAGAAGAATGGTGTAATAACACTCATTTCTAAAAATTCTGGGTTAGCAGTGATCTCTGCTGAACATGATTCTGAGGGTCGTTGGTTGTTATCTAGATTGTCTGATGGTGTCGCTGATCTTTATGTTCTGAACATTTATGCTCCAAATGATGATGATCCTTCTTTTTGGCAAAAGATCATTAAACAACTAGCTCTTACACCTCATAATGGTAATTTAATAGTTGGTGGTGATTTTAATTTACCTCTCGATCCCGTGCTGGATAGGAATTCAGCTTTTTCCTTCTGTCCTCCTAGAGCTCACAAACAATTGTTAAATATGTGCTCTTCTGCTAATCTTCAGGATATTTGGCGTCTCCATAATCTTACGGGTAGTGATTTTTCTTTCTTTTCCTCCCTTCATTCTAGCTTTTCTCGTATTGATTATCTCTTAGTTTATTCGTCTCTAGTGCAATACTTCTCCGTACATTCATCCTATTCTTACCTCTGATCACGCAGCTGTTTCTTTTTCTCTCTTAAATCTAGCTCCTAAGAAAAAGCCTTCCTCTTGGAGACTCAATACGGAAATTCTACATGACGATGCTCAAGTTCAGGCTATACATGACGAAATTGAACATTTCTTTTCTGAGAATGAAGGCTCAGTTAGCTCTCCAGTAGTTTTGTGGGATGCATTTAAATGTACACTCCGGGGACACTTTATTAAAGTTATGGCGAAAAGAAATGCTGACATCAAGAAGGAACTTGTTGATTTATCAGAGAGTATTAAACAGCATGAGCTTCTTTATCGGCGTATTAAAGATAAACAATTGTTGCAATCTATTAAAACTTTGAAATGTTCCTATAACACTATCGTCACAAAGAGAGCTCATATTGGGGTTCAGGCCCAGAAATCTAAACGGTTACTCTTGAAGAATCGTTCTGGTAAGATTCTAGCAGCGACATTGAAGTTTCAGGAGTCTAGCTTTAAGTCTTCTTAAATTTCTTCTATTACTGATAGATCTGGTATTAAACAATTTCAGACTAAGGAGATTCTGGAGGTTTTTCGGGATTTATACCCCCACTAATCAGTCGTCTTTTGAGGATTGTAGAGATTTTTTAAAAACTATCCCTCTTCAGTCTGTGTCTATGGAGGATGGAGAGAAGTTGGGTGGCCCGATTACGTCTGAAGAAATTATACATGCAATCAAGTCCACTCGGTCGGGTAAAGCCCCTGGTCCGGATGGATTTCCCATTATGTTTTATAAGACCTTTCTCCCTTCTATGGTTCCTCGCCTTAAGGCTGTTTTTGACGTGTTTATTCAGGAGAGCGTGGTTTCGGGTACTGCGGCGGATGCTACTATTGTAGCCATTCCAAAAGAAGGAAAAGATGTCTCAGACCCTAAAAACTTTTGCCCTATTTCCCTCCTTAATATGGAGGCTAAAATCTTTTCTAAGATTCTTGCTAAGCGGTTAGAATCTTATATCCCTTCTTTGGTTCATTTATCTCAGACGGGGTTTGTCAAGGGTAGACTTACTAGAGATAATATCCGTACCTTTTGCCATATTTTGGGTGCAGCTAAGCAATCTACGCTTCCAGCTGCTGCTCTAGTATTAGACGCCGAGAAGGCTTTTGATAAGGTATCTTGGCCTTTTCTACATGCTGTTCTTCGTGCGCATAATCTTGATGACTCTTTTGTAAACATGGTTATGTCCTTAAATGCCCAACCTAGGGCGAATATTTGAGTCAATGGGGCTACCTCTGAGTTTTTCAGTCTCCGCCAAGGTACTCGTCAGGGCTGTCCCTTGTCCCCGCTTTTGTTTTTATTAGCTATTGATCCGCTTCTTAGATTAATTGAGTTCCACCCAGACATCAAAGGGTTTACTTTCGGTTCGCATTGCATAAAGACAGCGGCTTATGCGGATGATGTTTTTATTTTTTCGGATGATATTGTATCGGCTATTCCTGCGCTTACAGATATTATCACTCTTTTTTCTAAGGTTTCTGGTTATACTCTTAACAGAGATAAGACTGAGATGTTTCCCCTGAATGCTTATTGTTGCCCAGCACATATGGGTAATGCTGGTTTTAAGTGGCAATCTAAACACCTCAAGTATCTAGGGATTTGGTTCTGTGGTACTCTCTACGATACGGTGGCTTATAATAAAGCGCAAACCTTACTTAAAGTTTGTCATCTTTTAGATACTTGGTCCCCTAAACATATTTCTTGGTGGGGTCCTGTCCAAACTTTAAAAATGATGATTACTCATATCATTAACTTTGTTTCTTCCATGCTCCTGGTGAAATTGTCTTCCTCCTTTTTTCAAGAGATTGGCTCCATTACTTCCAAGTTTCTCTGGACTGACAAGAGGGCTAGAATCGCGTATAAGTCCTTGAGGAAACCTTATGATATGAGTGGTTGTAATTTTCCTGATTGGGAGAAATATCAAGTGGCTTTTTTAGCTTCTCAAGGAGCTTTGTGGTTTTCCTCGATCCCTGATCACACGCCTTCCTGGGTGTTCATTGAGCAGGATCTCTCTTTTCGTTACCAACTTCTTCCTTTTTAACCACGTCCGCTTTATCTGCTCCGTTTTCCTGTTCAATTATATTGGATACTGTTGCTGCAGTTAGATCTGTGGATAAAAAAGTGGCTACCCCGATTCATAAGTCGCGGTGGTCTTCATTGTGGTGTAATCCTAGAATAAAGTATTTTATCGATCCCGTGTTGATGACTTACTGGGCTTCTAAAGGAGTTACGTTGGTTCGTCATTTGTATGACTCCAATGGTGATCCGTTGCCCTTCTCCTCCTTAGCTCAACAGTTCTCGCTCTCTAATTTGGATTTCTATACTTTAAAAAAAATTAAAGTAGCTCTTGCTAAATTACGTCTGGAGCCCACTTCTCCTACTATTATGTTATTTTCCTTGTGGCTTAGATCTGGTCATGTGGCTTTAAGAATTTATAAATTTTACTTCCTCTGCCTTATATACTGTTACCCAACAAAAATGGATGCATCATTTCGATAAGGGTCTTAATGAGCATATTTCTCCAGAAACCTGGCAGTTGATTGGAAAGCTTTCTCTTCATGATAAAATTGCCCCTTCTTTAACCCAATCTAAATTTTTCTCTATCAATCTTCTCCACTGGACTCCTTTGCGTTTACATTCTTTGAACTTGAAAGATGATGATATCTGTTGGAGTTGTGGTCTGGCTCCTGGTGATTATCTACATATGTTATTTACCTGTTCACTTTTACAACCCTTCTGGGATCTCATTCATAAACATCTGATATTAATTTTTCATACTCATTTCCAGCTTTCCTTTCCCATGGTTCTGTTGGGTCCATTCGCTTCCCGAGAGCCTTTGCCGTTGGATACCTTAGATTTGCAATTGTTGGATCTTTTATTGACAATTGCTGTTAAGGTGATTCTTATGGAATGGAAGTCTTTTTCTTCCGTATCATATCATACATGGTGGGCGTGGGTTTCTTTTTTACGAAGTGCACACACTTCAGTTGATGTGGCTCATCTTACCCCTACTATCTCTAGTAATGTTTGGAAAGCTTTGGACACATATATGGATTTGGCCTCAAAGGGGTTGGTTGACCAGTATCCTTTTGTGTCGTCTAATTGATTGTCGTTTTTTATTGTGTTTTTTGTAGCACTGCAGTGGATCCTTCCTTTCCTTGTCTTCCCGTCCACCTCTTTCCCTTCCCCCTTGTACTTCTTTCATTCTTCTCTTTATTTTTTCTTGCTGTCTTCCTTTCCGCTCTCTTTCTTCTTCCTCAGCTTCCTTCTTCTCTCTTTATATTTCTTTCATTCATGATAAGTGATACCATTGACGGGTATTTTGGTTCATTGACATAACCCTTCTGGTTTTTTATATCTTACCTATTATTATTTGAGGAAACTTTTTGCCATTGGATCAAATACTGTACTGTACTTCTGGATTTTTTCATCGATTGTATCACTTTATATTGTATTTCACTATTTTTATGCTTCTTAAAAATTTAATAAACTTATTGAACAAAACAAAAGAACCCACAAAACGCCTTACAGGAGCCATATAGAGAGCGGCGGAGAAGAGAAGCATGCAAGGACAGACGGTTTTAAAACGTGCATTCTCATGAAGAGCTTCTCAAAAAAGAAAACAATATTCCCAAAAACGAGCAGTAGTGGAAGAATACAAGGAGCCACTCAAGAAGATGGTAAACAAGTTATGCTCCATGGGAAGGACAAACTGAAGCTGGATAGGCTAAAACAAATAAAGCCAGAAAGCATGCAAATGTAAAAGGCAAACCCAATGGTAAGCAATGGATGGGATGCATTTCTATGTCAGCTTCTAGCATGTCCCCAATAGGTCTTTTCAGCCAGACAGGTGTGTTGTCTGGTAGGCTTCAACTTAAAAAGCGGTATGTGTGCAGGGACAGGGAGAAAAATATATATAAGAGAATAGAGTTGGGCAAGCCACAGAAAACTTCAGCCAGCTACTTTCCTTACTCAGCGAGAAGTTCTCTTGGAACCTCGAAGGTTAAAACAAGCCAAGCTTTTGTGAAAGGCGATGTGGCCTTTTGGCTAGAGCTGCTAACCATGTGACACAGGGAACCAGGATTGAATCCTGACCGGGGTTCAACTTCTTGTGAATCCCGGGAATTCTCGTTGTGCCGAAAACACCTATAAGGTAGTATTTGTCTATTGTGAAGTGCTCTTATTTCCTCGAGGAAAGTTTTCAATATGAAAAGCTGTCAAAAATAAAAAATGTATTCTGCCTGTCACCCACGCCCTAATCTTATCCTTCGAGAATTAAGGGCCAAACATTAACCTTTGATGGCAGAAAGAGATACCATTCAAGAGACTGAATTGAACAGTGAAAAACTAGGATGAATCCAAGTTTCCATACTTAGCTAAATTGTGTGATCCTAGGCAAGTAATTTATTTCACATAGTGTAATTCTCGTTTATTATCACATAAAAGAGTACCTTCAAATACTTGAGATAAGGAGGTGCGATTAGACAGGGACACAGAAGCAATACGTGTTGGGTGGGAAGGGAGGTATGTGCATAACCAGGGGCAGTAGGAGGGAGTAGAGAAAAGCACACACAGCGGTCATAGGTGGATGGACTGCAGACAAATGTACTCTCAGGGAGTACATTTGTAAAGGTTTTTAAAAAGTACCTTGGGAAGCACGTGGCCAGTAGAAGAAACTGGCCACAGGAAATGGTACTTGGTCCAAGCTCCACAGCATGAGCGAAGACTCCAAGTATAGGAGGAGGAAGCCGGAGCCCCGGAGGAGCTCTGACTAATAGGAATCAAGGAAACGAGTAACATGCAAGCCAACCAATGGTAAGTAAAGGTAAGAAGTGGGCAGTCGTAGAACCAATGCGTATGCGTTGTTCTGCGAGAGTATAGTAGGGCTTTCAAAAATGCTCCCAAAGACTGAAGATCAGACACAGTGCATGTGCTCGGGCGCGCGCACACCATCTGTCCGCCTGCAGCTTTGTGAGCAATTTCGTGGCCGCTTTTATGTTCTCAGTGAGCCGCGCAGCCACTGAGAACATCAAAGCGGGCGCGAAATGCTCACCATTTGTCACCCCCTCCTTTCCTGCTGGCATTCCCCCCTCCCTTCTCACCCAGTCCTTGTTCAGGAACATCTGAAGTGAATACTTAGTTCCTTTTCTGTGGGGCACTTCATTAGAGCGGTGTGTTTTTGACCCGTCACACTTGTGTACGTTGCTCCGTGTGCACTCCATGTTGCTTCCTGTTGTCCAGCTGCTTCTTCCAGCCCTCTTTCCTCGTGTGCCCCCCTGTGTAATTCTCCCCATTACTTCCCCCCTCCATTAGAGCGTTGTGTTTTTGACCTGTCACACTTGTGTACGTTGCTCCGTGTGCATTCCGTGTTGCTTCCTGTTGCCCAGCTGCTTCTTCCAGCCCTCTTTCCTCGTGTGCCCCCTATGTGATTCTCCGCATTGCTTCCCCCCTCCATTAGAGCATTGTGTTTTTGACCTGTCACACTTGTGTACATTGCTCCGTGTGCACTCCGTGTTGCTTCCTGTTGCCCAGCTGCTTCTTCCAGCCCTCTTTCCTCGTGTGCCCCCTGTGTGATTCTCCCAATTGCTTCCCCCCCTCCATTAGAGCGTTGTGTTTTTGACCTGTCACACTTGTGTACGTTGTTCCGTGTGCACTCCGTGTTGCTTCCTGTTGCCCAGCTGCTTCTTCCAGCCCTCTTTCCTCGTGTGCCCCCCTGTGTGATTCTCCGCATTGCTCCCCCCCCTCCATTAGAGCGGTGTGTTTTTGACCCGTCACACTTGTGTACGTTGCTCCGGGTGCACTCCGTGTTGCTTCCTGTTGTCCAACTGCTTCTTCCAGCCCTCTTTCCTCGTGTGCCCCCGTGTGATTCTCCCCATTGCTCCCCCCCCTCCATTAGAGCGGTGTGTTTTTGACCCGTCACACTTGTGTACGTTGCTCCGTGTGCACTCCGTGTTGCTTCTTGTTGCCCAGCTGCTTCTTCCAGCCCTCTTTCCTCGTGTGCCCCTCTGTGTGATTCTCTCCATTGCCCCCCCCCCCTCCATTAGAGCGGTGTGTTTTTGACTCGTCACACTTCTGTACGTTGCTCCGTGTGCACTCCGTGTTGCTTCCTGTTGCCCAGCTGCTTCTTCCAGCCCTCTTTCCTCGTGTGCCCCACTGTGGGATTCTCCCCATTGCTTTCACCCCTCCATTAGAGCGGGGTGTTTTTGACCTGTCACACTTGTGTACGTTGCTCTGTGTGCACTCTGTGTTCCTTCCTGTTGCTCAGCTGCTTTCTCCAGCCCTCTTCCCTCGTGTGCCCCCCTGTGTGATTCTCCCCATTGCTCCCCCCTCCATTAGAGCGGTGTGTTTTTGACCCGTCACACTTGTGTACGTTGCTCCATGTGCACTCCGTGTTGCTTCCTGTTGCCCAGCTGCTTCTTCCAGCCCTCTTTCCTCGTGTGCCCCCCTTGTGTGATTCTCCCCATTACTTCCCCCCTCCATTAGAGCAGTGTGTTTTTGACCCGTCACACTTGTGTACGTTGCTCTGTGTGCTCTCTGTGTTGCTTCCTGTTGTCCAGCTGCTTCTTCCAGCCCTCTTTCCTCGTGTGCCCCCCTGTGTGGTTCTCCCCATTGCTTCCCCCCTTCCATTAGAGCGGTGTGTTTTGACCCGTCACACTTGTGTACGTTGCTCCGTGTGCACTCCGTGTTGCTTCCTGTTGCCCAGCTGCTTCTTCCAGCCCTCTTTCCTCGTGTGCCCCCTTGTGTGATTCTCCCCATTGCTTCCCCCCTCCATTAGAGCGTTCTGTTTTTGACCCGTCACACTTGTGTACGTTGCTCCGTGTGCACTCCGTGTTGCTTCCTGTTGCCCATCTGCTTCTTCCAGCCCACTTTCCTCGTGTGCCCCCCTGTGAGATTCTCCCCATTGCGTTTTCCCCTAATTCTGGTGTTGCTTTTGCTCGTCCTCCACATTTGCATCCTTTCCAGCCCTTCACCTTTGCTTGTGTCTACTTCCGTGTTGCTTCGGCGCCCCCCTTTTACCCTTGTGTAGCAATGATGTTCCCAACCGTTCCCTGTGTTGCTTTCTTAGTTACAGATCCAACTCTTATCAGTAACTAAAAATATATTAAAAGCTCCTGCTAACTTTTTGTAGGAGCGCACTTGCGTGGTGTGCGTGCCAACTAGATAACTCTGGTGACCGCATCAAAGAATATGTAGTGTTTTTTTTCTTTATATTTTAAACTAGTCATGCTGCCCGTTGTAGGTGCTGTGCAGCCTGGTTAAAAACCTTGGTAAAGCCATTGGTCACAAAGGAGAAACCTGTTGGCTTTTCCCATTGTTTCTTCTAAACTGCAGCCAAGAAGAACGGGTTTTCAACTTGAATGTGTGTGTTTCGGACTTGTCTGGCTAGCGCTCAGTGTTTATCTTCATTTTTTATTTTAAACTTTAAAATCTCTAGTAATGGTGATTTATAACTGGACCATCTTAAACCTCCATATATTTGTATCTATTAAAGACAAATGGGCCACTGGGTGCACTGTCATAAACACACCCCCTCCACACACCCCTCATACACACAACTTCCCACACACAACCCCTCCACACACACAACCCCTCCACACACACAACCCCTCCACACACACAACCCCTCCACACACACAACCCCACACAACCCCACACACACAACCCCCCCACACACAACCCCCCACACAACCCCACACACATCCCCACACACACACAACCACACACACACACCACTACACCCACACAACCACACACACACACACAACCACACTCAACCACACAACCACACACACAACCCCAAACACAACACACAACCCCAAACACAACACACACAACTCCACACACACAAACCCACACACACTAGCCCACACACACAACCACACTCACACAACCACACACACACAACCACACACACAACCACACACACACAACCACAACCACACACACAACCACAACCACACACACAACCACACACAAACACACACAACCACAACCACACACACAACCATCTATCTATCTATCTATCTATCTATCGCACTCACTCTATCTATTGTATCACCACAGCATCACTCACCACCCCCACAGCATCACTCAGGGGCACCACAACATGACTATGCGCTACCAGCATCACTGAACGCCACAGCATCACTCGTCGCCACCACAACATCACTCAGCGCCACCACAGCATCAATCTGTGCAACCATTCAACAACAACTGGTTCAAATATCTTCTCTCAATGTTCAAGCTTTATTACAAACGTCACAAATTTTTTTAATATTTTACTTCTGTTCTTGAATTTTCGTCACAAAAAATACACTGAACATAATCTTCACAAAAGTTATTTACAAAAGTTTAAGCTATTGCCATTATAAATTACTATAACTTTTATTTAAGTATTAATTATTAAAAAAAATAAAAGCCATTGTTATATGTAATATCAATACATCTAAGTCACGTAAATACAACACATATTGCATTACAAATGCTATAGGTGTCACATTTGCGAAAGTTATAACTATTGGCATTGTAAATGACAAAGCTATTAAATTAGCTATTTTCAAAACCAACACATAAATAAAAAAAATTGTCCTTTACAATACCAATAGCTCAAAATTTCCTAATGCGAGACCTATAGCATTGCAAATGCTTGTTTTATTTACAAGAGAAATCTAAAAATGACAAAATAGTGAGGTAATGCTATCTTAGAATGTGCTGCATCATGCAGTATAGTTTGGTCCTCAGATTTCATATAATTCCAGTGGCCATGACTATAATTTTGCACCATCATTAATAAGAATCTAAGCCACATACATGGTGTATATATATGACCATTGGCATGCCTCCTATTTTATTAACAATATTAACATCAGGGTGAGAGCAGCAAGGGTTCTAAGTTCATGTTTAAAAACTTTCACTTTTAATAAATACTTCTGAATTCAGAGATACAATCTGATGTACTAAGATTAAACGCTTCTGCATGTTAAAGAAATGCACTCTTTTTTTTATATATATTTTTTTATTTAACAGTAAGACAAGAGTAGGCAATACAAACATCAGGTGTTTCGCGATGAAAGACAGAATAAAGGCCAGGCGGGGGAAATAAACAAACAATAATCACTGTAGGAAGTAAAGGGCCCAGCACGGGTACATAGAACGGAAGCAGGAAATAAGCAATCTGTGAATCAAGCAAAGCGATCCCACCCACACGACCCATCCATAATGACACAGGATAAATAAGTCAGCAAAAACACCAGGACAATAGAGGATCCGTGAAAGATATACAGCCCATCTCTCGTAAAAGAAAAAGGGAAAAGAAAAGGGGCCATAGAACATAAAAAAGGCAAAATAAAAAACCCCACCCCGAACCCCCCACCCTGCACCCCTGCAATGGCTACGGCCTAACCCCACTAGCAGCGTGCCTGTCGCCCCAGAACGACCCTAAAGGAAGGGGAAAGAAAAGCGGAGGAGGAGAAAGCAAACATACTCCCGGTCTCCTGCACCCCCCGCCAACAGCGACCACCCGGATACATGTTAAAATCAATATTCAGCAAGTATACAAACCGGTAAAGGAAGGATAAACAACAGCCACCCAATTCCCATCACGTTACAGATACAACCCCAGAATCACGAAAAGCTCTTATATCGGAACCCAGCGATAAAGTTCAGCCCTGGCCAGTACGGTCCGTCAGAAGAGTCTTTGCCATTCGAGCCGCCATTTTGTTGGAAAAAGCAAAGCGTCCACAAAAGTTCTGTTCAGCACAAGAGGATCGAAGACAGGATAAAAGTTCACGGCTTGAACTAGGAAAGGTGTCCAAAGACAGCGAATATCCAAAACCATCAACAAGGAACTCGTAGCCACATGGAAGACCGTCTGTAGATGTGTTAGGTGGCAGCAGGGTCAGGCCAAAGACGCTAGCGAGAAGCACGGGCTGGCTAGCCGGTAATAGGGGACCGTCAGGAGTCATAAATTCCGGGGTACGCACAGGCACCTCGACCTTTGAGACACAATGCACCGCTGGTATCATCTCCAGCTGGAAACCAAACGAGGCGTCGTCCTCAGCTTCCAGGATACCGTCCACTTTCACCATCAGTGTCCGGAACACAGCGACTGTGTGCGAACGGAGCGCCCCAATGGCGGCCACAACGACCCGTAGAGATGGCGCGCCCTCCGTCCGCTCCATCCCCTCTCAGTAGGAGACAGAGCCGGACTCGAACCCCGGAGGCCGGCTGCTCCGGAGTCACGGGCCACGCAAATCCGATCACAAGTAACGGGCGCTCCTCGTCGTGCAGAACACACCGGTGCCGCCAGAGAGGACCCCAGCCCGTCGACCCCGAGGGGGCAACAAGGTCTCCAGGCACTGGGCCCCCACCACGGCAGTCGGCGTGACACGATGGCGTGTCCCGGGCGTGGGTCGTTCAAAGGATCGACAGGAAAATCAACAATTCAGGCACTCTTCGGGAGACCGGGCTCAGTCCAGGTCTCACGGCCGATGTTGTTCAACTCTGACTCGGGTAGTCCAAAAATCGAGGCCCCGGCTTCCACACGGTGGTAGGCCGAGAAATGGAACACGGCGTATCTTCGTCAGCCGATAAGATAGAAATCTCGGGATTGTATCCTTGGAAGCTGTAGACCTTCATAAACAAGAAAATCAGGGGTAAGGTCAGGATGAAAGACAGGATAAGCGAGCTGCTGGCGGAGGTCGGTGGAGCCGGGAGCTTATGCAGCCATCCTGGTTCGTAGCGTAGCTCCTCCTCAAGAAATGCACTCTTTTGAATTTTGAAGACACATTATTATGCTCTAACATGGTGTTTGATGCATGATTTACATGCTAAATATTTTCAAGGCTAGGCTTGTGCAAGTGCTTTTAGAGCCAGAGCAGACCTTTGGTTTAGCTCTCTGTTAACTTGTTGGTTCCCCGCTTGTATAATAGAGGAAGGGTATGTAGAGTATAAAAGAGACATCTCTATGGGCCTGCATTAGCTCAGACTCCCTAACAGTACCCTAATCTGTTTGTAACATTACAATTGTGTACTATGCACCAAATAACAGGATACTGGGAGGGCAAAGGTTTCCTTCTTTCACCAAGTTCTAGTTATATTCAGTTTATTTTACTTAACACAACGATCAATATAAACAGTAATTACATCATACATCAATCTGATTGTTATTTGAAAAACATGTACATGTGTGGAAATGAAAAAGAATTGCCATAAAGTTAACAGTTCTCCATTTTGAAATAACAGAGTTCTGTTCTATTATATTGAATGCCTTCCATTCATGTTGATCAGAAGATACTAAGAAACGAATTCCAAGACATTTCTTGAAATATCATTCAAAAGTTCTGGACCTTAGTCTTTCCACATACCAATGTTGACCTTGTGGACCAGTCGTTTGAATCACAGCAAGCCAACACGTGTTTTGCGGGAGCACGTTCCTGCTTCCTCAGGGCTCATTACAAAGTTTCCGTCCTTCAGAAGAGGGTATTCTTTCTTTCTGTAGTGAGCATGGATTGGGCTTTGCTTCCCCTAATAGCCTGCATTTTGGTGCATAGTGTAGAAGGAAGAAAGAAGATAGGAGTAAAGAGATGGGAGCTATGGAAAAAGAGACAAAAGAGAAATATGGCACCGAGGAGAGGGTTACTTTCAAGAGAAGAGTGGGGTTAATAAAGAAAGGATCTCTGCACATGCTGCAAGTACAGGTGGTGGTGAAAAGAGGCAGGGGGGAGGGTATGGGAGTAGAGAAGAATATGAAGAAGCAGACCCTATCTAGCACCATCCACGAGCATATCATGCAGACTAAACACATGGCCGGTGGTCGCCACAGCGACCCACTACAAAATGACAATTTACAGGTTAATTCTAAATCCCCATGATGACACCATAGCAAATCGTCATTTGATTAGCCCTTTATGCCTCCTCCTCTGATAACACTGAATTACAACACATAAGATTCATGCGTAACAATGATTACAAGGAACACAATCATTTCCATGTTGCTCTCATTACATGCACAACAAACTTCGATATCACACACCTTATGTCAACAACTCATAACCTTTCAGATATTGCAACACTAGCCCCTCAAAACTAGACAAACTTTCATCACCGATATTCATCCCTCTTCCAAGCATATTTTCTCACTTTGCTTTACCCGCTATGCCTCTCTTCATCCCAAACTTTACATCCTAAAGTGCGCCCACCTCTCATGAAGGGCACCTGATTGTCCAATCCAAATCTCCAGGACATGCTTCCTCTAAATTAGCCCCTCCAATCCATGGGATGTGACTAGAAAGGGAGATCCTTTTAATACACTCAAAGTGGTGGTGATCCCTAACGTGATGGGGAACACACAGTGTTGTTTAAATGCCCCTCACACACCAACAGGCCCCTTGGTGTCATGCTTCATCATCGGGGCCTTCGCACCCCTCTACGGGATGCGGCGTGCTACGACTCGCGGGTACGCAGGAGCACTTGGAAGTGAACTATGTGAGGGGGTGTGTTACTAAAGTGTGAGTGAGGTGAGGTGAAAAAAGTGAATGGTTAAAAAATACCTGGCACGTGGGTAAAATAATTTTATTAAATCCCCGGCTGGTATTATTTAAAAAGAAGTGCAAGGCGTGGTTGTGAGAATACGAATTAGGGTATTACAACCACTGTAAAAAGTGTCAACATGTTTCGGAGCTCAGAGGCTCCTTCTTCAGGACAAGGATAGCACTTACCCTCCCCTTACTCACATGTAAATGTAAAAGTGTAAAAAATAATTACAACAATGTGTAATATACCTAACAATGTTATATATGTAGGTGAGTGTCGTTGCGCCCAATTGGCGATGAAAACCTGTAGAGAGAAAGCATACATAAACACACTGGTCTAAGATGCACAGACTATAGGAGAAGAAAAAACTTCTCTGAATACAACAGGGTCAATCCAAAAATAGTGGAACCCTGTAAGGAATAAAAAGGAAAAGAATATATACACACGGACATAACACAACGCTCACAGATATATATATATATACACAGAATTACTCTCTGCTCTGATGGAAAGAGAGCACAGAGTAGGTAATTCAAGGCTTACTTAAAGTTCTCAAATATAAGACCTCATGAGCCTATGCGTGTTATTGGGGGATCCTTCCTTTCTGTTCAGAAAATGACCTATAAAAACATTAATATATGGGATTTAGTTCGTTGTAGGTACAAATGCACCAAAGCGCCAGAATCAAGCTCCTTTCTATGACCCAGACTCACGGTTACTGCAATGACTAGTCGCCTGCCTTCCCTCAACGCGGCTCCGATGAAGTGAGCGTGCATCGCGTCAGTTACCCTTTATATACTCTGCCGTTAGGTCATTAACGATGGTAAATTGAATAATGAGGCCCGGGAGAAGCCCAAATACGGGATTCGCATGTCGAGGAAGTCCGGTGCTGCGCGATCGGCCACCGCTACACACCGCGCATGCGCATCCCCACCAGAACTAGTGTTAAATGCGCATGCGCGGAAACAGAAGTAACCGCGCATGCGCAAAACAGCGTCACTGCCGCTAAGGGTCAAAACGCATGTGGGAGAGAGATGAAGGTACAGCGAGCATGCGCGCTGAGATGGATTTGACACAAGAGCCTATGTCTCAAAGTTTAAAAAGAATGCTATAGATAGAATGAACATACGAGCCTACGTTAAAGGTTAAAGAAAGAGGCAGAAAATAGACAGGGCTAAGAGGAGATAATCCAGACAGTAGTTTACCATATATTCTGGACGGGGCAGTGGGTTTTAATGATGGAAATGGAGACTAGCTTAATGGGCTATGTCTACAAGAACCCAGAATTAGTTATAACTAGCCCCTTCAGCTATGTCTTTTTCATATCAATTCACAGGGGTACTGGCAGAAGAAGCAGGAGGGTGAGACTAACTCTATGGTGACAGTATGACCTGATACAACCCAACATAATGATTCTAAGGAGTCATCCAAACAATGTTAAGTGGAATGACCCAATACAGTTTATCTCAAGAGGTTCCAAGGAATGGAATCATTGAGCCCAGTGGTATCAGTACCAAGGCGGAACACCCATCGCTGTTCTTTTTCCAGGAGGCCCACATCTGAGGGCAATTGTTCTATTACCGTCCACTGTAATTCATTGACACAGTGTTGATGTTCAATGAAGTGGGCTGACATTTTTGTTGTAAGTTTTTTGCACCTGATGTTGCTTTTGTGCTCATTGAGTCTTACTTTAACTGGTCTTGTCGTCATTCCCACATATTCTTTTCCACAGGGACATGTGATCAAGTACACAACATTCTTGCTGTTGCAATTAGTAAACACACGTTGGTCCCACTTTGTCCCGTTTGAAAAAGTCAAAGACAGGCTTTTTTTGGTGAGATGGCAATTGTTACAGTTGCCACATGGATGGTGGCCGTGTATGCCCTGCAGTCTTGGCTGGTCACTTTTTACAGGCAGTGGTCTTGTATGGACAAGCATGTCTCTCAAGTTCTTACCCCTTCTGTGCGCAAACAGAGGTTTCTCCAATGACAGACTACCGCTCGTCAGTGTGCGCCAGTGCTTATTGACCAGTTTTGTAACCTGGTTTGTTACTGGGCTGTATGTGGTGACACATACTGTTCTTTCCCCTTCATTATCACTCCTTGGATTGTCCTCCAGGAGGGCCTCACGGTTGTTATTTCTAGCCCTTTTCATCGCCTTTTGGATCACAATTTCTGGATACTGTCTCTGTCTTAGTTTCATACTGAGGTCTTTTGCCTGAGTTTTGTATTTGGTAATGTCACTACAGTTCCGACGTAAACGGAGGAACTGTCCGTAGGGTAGGTTCTCCCTCAGATGACGCGGATGAAAGCTGTCAAATCTGAGGAGACAGTTCCTGGCCGTCGGTTTGAAGTGGGTCTCTGTTTTTAGGATGCCTGCTTGATGATAGATGTTCAAGTCCAGGAACACCATGCTCTTATTTGACACCTGGTGTGTAAATCTGAGAAATGCATTCTGGTTGTTCAACCAGTGAGTGAATTCAGACACCGTGGTCTCATCTCCTTCCCAGATAACCAAAATATCGTCTATATACCTTCGCCAGGTATGAATCCTCGCACTGTATGGATTGTCTGGATGGAGAATCTTTGCAGATTCCAGATGATGGACATATAAACCCGCGAGGCTTGGGGCAAAGGTGCTACCCATACTGGTCCCATGTTTCTGCCAGAAAAGGGTGCCCTCGTACTCAAAGAAGTTTTTTGTAAGGGCCAGTGAAATGCATTCCAATACTACGCTCCGAGGGGTGTGGTATTCCCAATTGGTAGAGTGCAGTACTTCCTCCATAATTTGTAGGGTCTCATCATGTGGGAGGCTCGTGTAGAGGCTCTCCACGTCCAGACTGAGGAGCATTTGAGAGGTGGAATCAAAAGTCTGGTTTTGTAACAGTTGAAGTACTGCTTTAGTATCTCTCAGATACGTATCGGTGGCTTGTACAATGGGTCTCAGAAAGGCATCGGCAAACTTGGACAGAGGTTCCAAGATAGATGAAATGCCGGATACGATGGGGCGTCCTGGAGGGTTTTCAAGATTTTTATGCACCTTAGGAATGGTGTAAAAGTAAGGGATGCGTGGATTCTTCTGAATCAAAAACTCGGACTCCTTTTTGGTTATCCAGTCATGTGCAAGAGCCTCTTCAACCATACCACCTATTCGCACTCGTAGTGACTCAGTGGGGTCTTCACTTAGGATCTGATAGTTCCTATTATCAGAGAGAAGTCTCCTGCATTCTCTGTCATAGGCTAGGGTGGTTTGGACCACCACTGCCCCACCCTTATCAGCAGGTTTTATAGTAAGGTTCTTATTCAACCTCAATTCTTTAATTGCCTCATTTTCCATTCTGGTCATATTCTGAAAAATCTTTTGTTTAGTTTCCAAACATTTCAGTTCTTGCATTATGGCTTTTTCGAAGGCCAATACCTCAACCGGGAGTTGGTGATCCATCGGTGTAAAGGTTGACCTAGGTTTTAAACCTGTATCTGAGGTCTCCGTGGATGGTTCCTTATCTTTGAAAAAGGCCCTCAACTTGATGGTTCTAATGAAGTCCTGCATTTCCTTGTGCAGTAAAAAAAGGTCCGGTTTGTTGGTGGGGACATATCCCAAACCTTTGTTGAGTACCTTTCTTTGCAATTCAGTAAGGGGCCATGGGGTTATATTAATAACTAGGTCCCCCTGCTGCTCGTTGAAGCTTGATTCGCCGTCATGCTCCTCGTCAACACCCGTGGGTCTGCCTCCTCTGTGGGATGCCAGTTGACGTTGTTGCCCTTCTTGTTCCTCCCCCTGCGGGATCCCCGGCCCACAGGTCATTTTCTGAACAGAAAGGAAGGATCCCCCAATAACACGCATAGGCTCATGAGGTCTTATATTTGAGAACTTTAAGTAAGCCTTGAATTACCTACTCTGTGCTCTCTTTCCATCAGTGCAGAGAGTAATTCTGTGTTCTGTGTATATATATATATATATCTGTGAGCGTTGTGTTATGTCCATGTGTATATATTCTTTTCCTTTTTATTCCTTACAGGTTCCACTATTTTTGGATTGACCCTGTTGTATTCAGAGAAGTTTTTTCTTCTCCTATAGTCTGTGCATCTTAGACCAGTGTGTTTATGTATGCTTTCTCTCTACAGGTTTTCATCGCCAATTGGGCGCAACGACACTCACCTACATATATAACATTGTTAGGTATATTACACATTGTTGTAATTATTTTTTACACTTTTACATTTACATGTGAGTAAGGGGAGGGTAAGTGCTATCCTTGTCCTGAAGAAGGAGCCTCTGAGCTCCGAAACATGTTGACACTTTTTACAGTGGTTGTAATACCCTAATTCGTATTCTCACAACCACGCCTTGCACTTCTTTTTAAATAATACCAGCCGGGGATTTAATAAAATTATTTTACCCACGTGCCAGGTATTTTTTAACCATTCACTTTTTTCACCTCACCTCACTCACACTTTAGTAACACACCCCCTCACATAGTTCACTTCCTAGTGCTCCTGCGTACCCGCGAGTCGTAGCACGCCGCATCCCGTAGAGGGGTGCGAAGGCCCCGATGATGAAGCATGACACCAAGGGGCCTGTTGGTGTGTGAGGGGCATTTAAACAACACTGTGTGTTCCCCATCACGTTAGGGATCACCACCACTTTTAGTGGATTCTACTTTGTTTATTCATAAAACCAGGGAGGCTGAATCCACTGACTCTCTCTCTCCCTCCTCTTGTTAATTTCTTGATCCTTTTAATACGTCATCCTGTTTTACCCTTAGACACTTCCTGTCCAATGTTTTCACAAATGACACACCCACTGAGTTTCAGAATATAGAGCTGGCACACTTTGCTGGCGTTGTTTTTGCTGTCTTCATTTAGCCAATGTTGTCATCTCTGAGTCTTTCATCAAACAATGCTTGAGGGACTCTCCGACTGGTCCAGTGACCGCAGAGCTCGCAACCTAAGTACAACTAGTGCAGCCCGGATGCATAAGAGAACACTATCTCACAAGTTAGGAGGAGGACTTCATGGCCTGGATCCCTACTGCGAACCGTCACGCAAAGACAACCCACTTCACAATCAACATTCACATTGGAAAGTCACAAGACCCACTCTGTTAGAGAATACCTCTTTGGGGATATCTGATACCCTACAAATCATCCATCCACAGTTATTCAAATGAATACAGTCAAGTCACGCAAATGAATTGCACGCCACCATTAAATGAAGAACTCTCTCATCCTTTTGTGTTTTACGTATAAAGCACAACATTCAAACATCAATACACTTCTCTTAAAATTTTGATGACATTACTTAAGGCATGTGCCCATCATCAATTGCAAAATCACGTGCTTGAACCAAAGTGAGTGATCATAAGTGCATCCCAACATAAACCAGTTCCAACAGTGCGGTGACATATATTAATAGCTAAATTACAACAAAAATCTATTGGGGCACTACCCCAAATAATTCACTTCATACATGTGGTAACATTCGTTAATTTAATTACATGACTTGAAAGTCCATTTTGAATGAACAATTAGTCAAGGTATGGACAGTGAAATTTGGAGGGCCTAGTTAATCAGTTCTCTTGCCCTTTCACAGTTTTCTCGAAAAGTTTATGTTCCACGTGCCATCAATGTGTCATGACCTCTGACTCTAAGAGGTCTCCTCAGGACTTGGGCAGGTGTGACTACCTTATTTTTTGGAGGATCATAAAAAATGGTTTAGGTGGCTGCAATCTATTCAGTAACTCTGTCCAGATGGAGGTCGGCTGTATTTAACAACTCACTCTTTCCTGCGTTATGTGCCAACAAAGAAAAATTCCAACACCTGCTCTCCATCGGAGAAGTTACTTCAAGAAAACTGCTAATTGCAGGCATTAGGCCCATGACAGAGAGGCATGGAGAGGGGTGGACTTATCTCAATGGCCATGAAGAGTTGCCAGGATCTAGCTTTAGATTTGTTCTTTCCTCGTTCACAAGGTTACAGCCCGTGGATTCTCTCTGTTAAAGGGATCTTGTGTGTCTAAACTCTTATTACTACAGGCTGCTTCTCTTGGCTCCCACAAGGATTTCAATGCGCTACCTGGTTGTGATCACATTAGTCCCCACCATGTTTGCATGCCAGTTTGGC
Source organism: Lissotriton helveticus (assembly GCF_964261635.1). Lineage (NCBI taxonomy): Eukaryota > Metazoa > Chordata > Amphibia > Caudata > Salamandridae > Lissotriton > Lissotriton helveticus. The sequence goes on from NC_136068.1 coordinate 1,089,824,821, forward strand.
TCATTTCTGAGATGTGCAGATTTTAAATTCTACAACACAGCAATTGAGAGCTGCAGTTAGGGATAAGGGATCAGGTAAGCAAAGCCCTAGCCTCTTGGTAATAGAGTATAGTGGCAACCTTTCCCTCAAACCAGACCCAAACAAGGCTACATTGATCTTCCTTCAGATCTAAACACAAAAGAGTAAGTGTAACAGGTGTTCTTTCTGCCCAGGAAAAAGATTTATCCAAAGCAACACACATTACATCGCCCTAAGGGGCAAGTGTTCTTTATAGCCAAGTCCACATGAATTATGTGATTATGCAGCTGTAGCATTTTCTGCATAATTATGGATTTGCCACATAATCGATCATCTGCTGCATAATCTACAGCCTTTAAAAAATATTTCTAGTTAAAACAGATCAAACATGACAAAAAACGTAGTGACTTTTGTTGTTGTGCAGTAGATTCCCTTTGCAGATGTTGACTAGTTCCCTTTAGGCTGCTTATTGCTGTATTTGGGTGTTAAACTGGTACTAATAGGGTGCAACCTTTGACAGACCGTGTTAAATTGGATAAAAAGGACAAAATAAGAAAATAATACTTTCACAAAATGTGCCACAATGGGCCACATAATTTGCCTTTTCTTGCAGCATAATTTGGTTCGCACCTGCCACATAATTCCAGTGGGTATGTATAAAGCCAAGACAAAACGCACTGAATCCCAAACACAACATAGGTCTCTAAGGACCAGATGTTTTCTCTGACTGCTAAACATGAACCAAAAACCCAAACTGTTCTGCTCTATCCCGGAAAAGGGAAGGGGCAAACTCTTTATCAGAACAACATTTCGTAAACTCTTTTTGTACACTTTAAAAATCGAATTGTCTTAGCTAGGGATCAATAGCCCACTTCGTATATTGTCCTCTGGAGCAAGGAAGGTGGAGTCAGTATGCCAGGATATCCACGACCTTCAATTTATACTCGATTCTTGCACTTGATTCATTAATCTTCAGAGCTGTTTTACTGACTACCATTCTAGGTAAATGGCAAACTGGAGGTACAGTGGACAAGTCTATTATCGCACATCCTCAACAGATTCACTGTCACTTCAGTGCATGCGACATGTTGCTTCCTGGAGGGCCCCTCCACAGAGCCATATCACCAGTGTGCTTTACTGCCTTCTCTGCAGGCCTTGTCCTTCTCTACAGCAACAAACATAGCAATATTTGTGATTTTCAAATATGCCACGAACCTCTCAGAAAGGTGCAAAATAAATCAATTTATTAACATGGTCCACATTTATTTTAGGAACAAGCTCTGGTTAGAACAGTCTAAGAACATTTTTCAATCAAAAACACGCAAGGAATACAGCGACAATAATGTTCTGTAAAGTTCCAAAAGCTTATGTGTTTTTAAGGTCATACGACACCCTTCCTCTACCGCAATGTTGCGAAGTGAATGCCGCCATACTCGGCGATGGTCCAATTGGGAGTCTGTCTCATTGACATAATAAAAAGTAAACTCCTGGAATGGAGTGAGGTCAGAGGTTGGCATGAGCTTTGGCTCCCTGGAGCGAGCCTCCCGCCGGTTTGATGAGTTGGGGATGACACCACCACAATGGCCTGGCTCCCATTGTAATGCAGCCCGAGAAGCCCCTTTCGTTATCGAGGCTTCCTTATTCCCGCGCTTGGCGTCCCGTTGCTGGGGCAACTGACATGCTGTCAGACCGTTCTTTGCTTTAAGTGGGAGAGAGGGGAAGCGATGGGCTGTCGGCAGGAATAAACTCCCTTAATCAACCAACCGGATCCCGTTAGAAGGAATGTTCCTCCGTGCAAACAGGTCTGTTCGTACCAGCTGTTTGACGCCATTTTTAAAGACACAAATATTGCATTTTTTTCGATTTTTCAAACGTAACTGGGCCAGTGCAGGCTTCGGAATTTGGTATGGAATATGGATAGTTGTCTAACGCTTTTACTACCCCTGACGAGGCGCCGAACTGGCTGGGTTCACAATCAAATGCGAAAAAAGTACTTGTGCTGGAGAATGTTGGAGGGCGTTCACAACGCTGGAATTGGATAACCCTCGCACTGTGCCCCATTCCCCCAGAGTATGCACACACACGTCTAGGACCTGTCCCGGTCCTTTTAATAAACAAGCCAACACCTGTTTTGGTTTCTTTAGTGGTCAGTGTTAGCCGCAGTTTTATTATAATACATGCGAATACTGTTTGTCATACGTCACATGTAGTAATTGCCATAAAGTATTATTCGGTAATTTGTCATACATGGTCATAAATCATCAGTCTGTGCTTGCTGCTCCCGTCTGATGTTCGTTCCCCTCGGACTGGCAGTTCGTTCGTTAGTTCTTTTGGGTTGTCTCGGAGCTTGCTTTGCGCGGGGGTAGCTTCCTTACCGGAGTTAGGTCCATACTCGCCACCTTGTTGGTTTCTGTTGTGCCCTGCCAACCGGCGGGGGCTGGGCAGCGAGTGCCGTCTCCGTTTGCTACCCCCTTACTCATGGGTTGGCCCCTCACCCTGCCGTCCGGCATCCCAGTGTGAGGGTGCCCATTCTTACACACCGCCCGACGGTGTGCCTCCGTAGCAACCATTGTTTTCCTTATTATCCGCCAATGTTGTTGCCCCTTCCCAGCCCGTGCTCCAGCACTGCGACATTTGCTGCTCTTTGGTGTGGGTGGGTGGGTCAAGATTCCAACGCCGTGCTGCCGCTGCCCTGGTCCGAGATGCCAGCTGGACTCAGGCGTTCTTATGCCCCTAGATTTGCATATCTGGCTAGCTGTCCCTTCTCCTCTATTGGGGGGGTTTGACCCCCGCGATGACCCCATAGGTCGGCGGGACTGGCGCGTACCTGGCGCACTTAGCGGGGGGCTCTGGAGGGGTGGCACGGACTTTCCCGCTTCTGGGAGTGCCCAGAACTGGTTTTCCTGGGCGGGGGGCCTGGCGCGGGTTAAGGCGCCGGCCCTCTAAGCCCCCTTTGGGGGCGGCCTCTGCGATAACCCTCGCACTGTGCCCCATTCCCCCAGAGTATGCACACACACGTCTAGGACCTGTCCCGGTCCTTTGAATAAACAAGCCAACACCTGTTTTGGTTTCTTTAGTGGTCAGTGTTGGCCGCAGTTTTATTACAATACATGCGAATACTGTTTGTCATACGTCACATGTAGTAATTGCCATAAAGTATTATTCGATAATTTGTCATACATGGTCATAAATCATCAGTCTGTGCTTGCTGCTCCCGTCTGATGTCCGTTCCCCTCGAACTGGCAGTTCGTTCGTTAGTTCTTTTAGGTTGTCTCGGAGCTTGCTTTGCGCGGGGGTAGCTTCCTTCCCGGAGTTAGGACCATACTCGCCACCTTGTTGGTTTCTGTTGTGCCCTGTCAACCGGCGGGGGCTGGGCAGCGAGTGCCGTCTCCGTTTGCTACCCCCTTACTCATGGGTTGGCCCCTCACCCCGCCGTCCGGCATCCCAGTGTGAGGGTGCCCATTCTTACACACCGCCCGACGGTGTGCCTCCGTAGCAACCATTGTTTTCCTTATTATCCACCATGTTGTTGCCCCTTCCCAGCCCGTGCTCCAGCACTGCGACATTTGCTGCTCTTTGGTGTGGGTGGGTGGGTCAAGATTCCAACGCTGTGCTGCCGCTGCCCTGGTCCGAGATGCCAGCTGGACTCAGGCGTTGCGTTCTTATGCCCCTAGATTTGCATATCTGGCTAGCTGTCCCTTCTCCTCTATTGGGGGGGGTTTGACCCCTGCGATGACCCCATTGGTCGGCGGGACTGGCGCGTACCTAGCGCACTTAGCGGGGGGCTCTGGAGGGGTGGCACGGACTTTCCCGCTTCTGGGAGTGCCCAGAACCGGTTTTCCTGGGGGGGGGGGGGGACCCGGCGCGGGTTAAGGCGCGGTCCTCTAAGCCCCCTTTGGGGGCGGCCTCTGCGATAACCCTCGCACTGTGCCCCATTCCCCCAGAGTATGCACACACACGTCTAGGACCTGTCCCGGTCCTTTGAATAAACAAGCCAACTCCTGTTTTGGTTTCTTTAGTGGTCAGTGTTGGCCGCAGTTTTATTACAATACATGCGAATACTGTTTGTCATACGTCACATGTAGTAATTGCCATAAAGTATTATTCGGTAATTTGTTATACATGGTCATAAATCATCAGTCTGTGCTTGCTGCTCCCGTCTGATGTCCGTTCCCCTCGGACTGGCAGTTCGTTCGTTAGTTCTTTTGGGTTGTCTCGTAGCTTGCTTTGCGCGGGGGTAGCTTCCTTCCCGGAGTTAGGACCATACTCGCCACCTTGTTGGTTTCTGTTGTGCCCTGCCAACCGGCGGGGGCTGGGCAGCGAGTGCCGTCTCCGTTTGCTACCCCCTTACTCATGGGTTGGCCCCTCACCCTGCCGTCCGGCATCCCAGTGTGAGGGTGCCCATTCTTACACACCGCCCGACGGTGTGCCTCCGTAGCAACCATTGTTTTCCTTATTATCCGCCACGCTGCCAGGGAGGCTTACGTCTTCCTGCGGCTCCCCCCAAAGGTCCGACATTTTTTTTTTTTTTACTTGCACCCTGCCAGCGCACCCCATAGGTTGCTCCAGAACACCTCCATCCCCTCTTTGGAGAGATGCACTCCATCTTTTGCATAGAGCTCCGGGCGGCCCTGGTGGATGAGCCCGTGCCTCACGCTCTCCATCCCGTTGACTCTGCAGAACTTGCTCGTGGCTATGTTTAGCTTCCTTCTGGAGTTCTCTACAGCCCTCCTTGATTCTGCCCCACGCCATATCCGTCTGCTAATGAGCTCCGACAATATGACAGCCGTGTTCTGGAATGCCCTGGCCGTCTCTGTGAGGTCCATCTGGATGTCATGGAAGAGCGCTTTCCTACCCCTGCTCACCAGGTCGTTCCCCCCCAGGTGGATGATCAAGACGTCGGGGAGCCAGGGATGTCTGTCTGCACTCCTTCTAGTGCCGCCGTCAGCTGCTCCCATTTCATCCCAGGCTTGCCCAGCCAGCGGATGCACGTTTCCATTGGCCTCCCTCTCCGCTTGCAGCCTTGCTGCTGCCACCACGCTTGCATCCTAGACACGAAAGAGTGGCCCACCACCAGCACCAGCCGCGGTCTTTTCCCTGTTGAGTTAATGGGCACAATGGTCAGCTCTGTGTTCCTGGGGCCGCCCTGGCGCGCTGCAGCTGTTTCACTGCAGGTGGGGCCTCACGTATGCTTTGAATGCGCGGGACCGCCATCTCCCTATGGCCTTTATCCCTGCCTCAGCCATCCCATGCTGAGCTGCTGAGGTGGCCGCTCCGATCCTGAACGAGTGTGACCCAAAAGAGGCCGGGAGAAGGCCCGCTTTGCCTAGGGCCAGGCGCATCACAGCTGTAAATTGGAATTTACTACGGTGGCTGCCATCCTGGTGTTTGAAAAGAGGCCCCTCCCCTACTGGTCTGATTAGCATAAATGCCCGAAGGCAGCAGACCGCACAATATCTCGGGTCCTCCACGCAGTACAGCCGGATGGTGTTCCCTACTTCAGTTTGGTCGGTCTTGGAGCGCCGGAGCCGTATCCATACCTGGGTTCCTCCCGGAGATATGTCTCCGGCTTGCAAGCAGTCCGCTGCGGCCCCTCTCCTATTCGGGTCCACTAGCTCGCTGATCCGGAAGGCCCCGAAGAATGCAGTGGCAAAGGCGGCCCTGAACAGGTGGAGCTCAAATGCATCTCTTGTGATACTACCCAGGGCCTCCAGCAGGAGCGCCAATTTGGAGAAATCAATAGGCCGTCTGTTGTCCCTTTTCGTGCCTTCAGCGCGCCTCCAACCTTTCATGGCCGCCTTGACGTAATGTGGTGCTGCTGGGTCATGCCCTGCTGCTAGTTTGGTGAAGTGTGTCACTGCTGTTAGGTGTGCCTGGGCCCAAGACCTTGATTTCTTACTGTTATAGTCCCACAGGATGAAACTCTCCACTGCCCTGCCTGTTGCTCCCGTATCTTCTAGGCTCTGAATACCCCCTATCTGCATTACTGTGTTTACATATTTCTTGTACCTCCTGGCAGCCTCAGGGGCGAGGGCTTGGTTTACCAGTATTGCAAGGTCTACTCCCCCAGGTCCCACAGGTGCGCCGGAAAAGGGGTCATTTCCCGCTCCGCCCCGGGTGCCAGCTGTCTGAATTTGTCCATCTGTGCTCTTGAAAGGGCGTCCGCCAGCTCGTTCTCCACCCCTGGTACGTGTCGTGCCCTCAGGTCTATGTTGCCTTCCAGCTGCAATTTAACCAGGTGGCGCATTTATGTCAGTATCTCTGGGCACCTGGCCGCCCCTTTGTTGATGGTCTGTACTACTCCTTTGTTATCAGACCAAATCGTGAGTTTCATATTGCGCAACTCTAGCTTCCAGATAGCAAAGGCCACCACTATGGGGAATAACTCGAGAAATGTGATGTTCCCGCTCCTGCCTGACTTGTGCCATTCAATTGGCCATTGTCCCCTGCACCATTTGTTGCCCAGGATGGCCCCAAACCCCTGGCTGCCTGCGGAATCTGTGAACAGTGCAATCTGCTTGCATGTTACCCATCCTTCCCTCCAGAGGAGAATCCCGTTGAAGTTTTCTAGAAATGCATCCCACATTTGAAGGTCTTGCTTGACCCCCGCACCCAATCTGACGTGGTGGTGTTTGCGTGTCAAGCCTGATGTCAGCTGTGTCAGCCGTCTGGCGAAGACCTTGCCCGCTGGGATCACCCTTGCTGCAAAGTTGAGCTTACCTATCAGCCCCTGGAGCTCCCTGAGGGTCGCTTTGCTTTTCCCACACATGTTTCTAATGTCCTCCCTGAACTCCTGCACTTTCCCTTCTGGGAGCCTCGATGTGCCTGCTGCTGAGTCCAGCTCTATCCCGAGGAATGTTATGTTTGTCGTAGGGCCCACTGTTTTGTCTGCCGCTAGGGGGACACCCAGCTCCTCTGCTAAACCTTGGAAAGCTGCTAATACCTGGCCGCAATCGTCCGACGCGGCCGGGCCAGTAAACAGGAAGTCGTCCAGGTAGTGGAGCTTCCCCCCTTTTGGGTGCCTGGCGTGAAGGGCCCACTCCAAGAAGGTGCTGAATGTTTCAAAATACGCGCAGGACACTGAACAACCCATGGGCAAGGCCTTATCAAAGTAGAGTTCCCCCTCCCATTGAAAACACAGGAGGTGGAAACTGGTGGGGTGGACGGGCAGGAGGCGGAATGCTGACTCTATGTCAGCCTTTGCCATAAGGGCCCCGTGGCCTGCTGCCCGCACTAGATCAATGGCGTCTTCCACCGTAGCGTACCCCACTGAACAAACCTCAGGACTGATGCTATAGTTAATGGATGACCCTTCAGGGAATGAAAAGTGATGGATTAACCTAAATTGTCCTGGCTCCTTTTTTGTGACCACCCCCTAATGGGGAGATCACCAGGCTTGGATGCACATGGGGTGGAAAGGGGCCCTCTATCCTGCCCAGCATTTTTTCTTTTAACAGCTTCTTGGTGACCACCCCAGGGTACTGGAGTGCCGATTTCAGGTTCCTAGCCCCGCCCTGCGGCGGGGTCCCCTTAAACGGGATAACAAATCCTTCCTCAAAACCTTTCACTAGTATCGCTGTGTCGTCTTTGTTGTGGTACGTGTTTGCCAACTTGCGCAATTGTTTCGTGTTGATGGGGGACGTGGCCAGGAGATAATGTTGGAAACCCTCTGGACCCCCACTGCGCGCTCCTGCTGCCTTACTGCTTCTTTCTTTTTTCTTTTTTGTCACCTCCCTGCTCGCCTTTGCGCTTGCACCCGGCTGCTGGGTGCCCTCCGCCACAACTGGAGCAAATGTGTTGGAACTTGCATGAGGACCCCCATGTGCATTCATTGGCTTCGTATTTCCAGCATATGGCTGCCCCTCCCCGTGGTGGCGAGGCCTTCCATGAGCTGCGCGCCCTGCTTTTTTGGAAAGTCCTACTTTTTTCCTTGTGAAAGGGAGTGCGAAAGGGCTGCTCGCTTCTCCCTGTCCAGCTCCTGTTCTCTATGGCGATCATCATCCTGTGGATGAAGCCAGACACGTCCTCCTCATTCCATTCCATTTCCGGATGGGTCTGCATCTTTAGGTGAAAGCCTTTGTCATACTCTAACCATGCATCCCCGGGGAACTGCCTCTGCGCATTGTGTATGTTAGACTCATAGAGCCATAGGTCTGCAGCGCAGCGCGGGAATTTCTCCACAATTATGCAGGCCATGATCCTAAACGCGTCTCGCCAGTTATCCAAATTTCGCTCCTTCCTTTCTCTCCTCCTTTCTCTTCTATCCTCGTCCTTTTTGTCGCAGGCTGTGAGGTCCAGCCCGTCCAACTGGATTTCTAACAATGTAAAGATGTCTATGAACTCTTTCTTCCAAATCCTCTCTTTAACTGACAGTGGTATCAAGCTTGCTAGCCCCGTGGCTCTGGTTGTCAAGGATGCGGGGCCAGGGGAAGGGCGCGCATACGGGTCCTGTGCTAGGGGGGCGGTGGGTGGGCCGCCAACTGGGCCGCCCCAACCCGCTACTGGAGACCCTACATCCCCTTGCCCCCCAGGCACTGGGCCTTGGGCCCCCAAGCGTGCTTGCCGGAACCACCCTGGATCTATCAGGTGCCAAGGCAGGCCCAAACATTCCCCGTCCCCTGAATCACTGGTACTTCCCTCGCCCTGCATGTTACGCCCTTGCATGATAAGCGGAGTCATGGCTTTTATGCATTCCTGTACAATGGCGCTAATATGCTCACCACTTGTTGCCGCTGTCTCCATCACCCCTCCGCTCGGTCTGGCTGTCCTTTGGTTGTCCACAGGCAGGGGGGCTTTTCTTTTCTGCTGCGCCTTCTTCGCTGTCGCTGCGTCTTGCAGCTTGGCTGGTGGTCTTCTCAGCCGTTTCCGCACTGGCTCTTCTGTTCCTGCTGGCGGCTGATCGCTTGCTCCTTCCCCTGCACCCAGCCCCAAGTGTGGCTGCAGCCATTCTGTTCCGTGCACCTCTGAGGCTGCCCGGATCTGCTTCAGCAGCTCCCCAAGTTCCCTCCTGTTGCTCATGCTGAGGATCGTGAAGGAGGGAGGGGAGGGGGCGCTTGTCCTGCTGTGTGCCTTGCCGCCAGTTATTACCCACAGTGTCCCTGCCGTTGTTCCGCTTGCTGCTTTGCTGCTTTAAATGCAATTGCTCAACCCGATGTACCAGCCACACTTCTCTCGTGTCAACTGCCCGCTTCTCATGTCCGCAGTCCTGGCGGGGTGCTGCCGCCTGCTCAGATGCACCAAAATAGCTCTGTTAACGCTGCCGATTGCCCCGTGCTCGTGATGCTCTGCCCGCCTTCCTGATTGCCTGCCGGTGTCCTGCTTCCTGCTCCCCGAAACCACCGGGGGCGTCAGACACGTTTTGGGGATGCGACGTGTGCTGCTGCCTTTTTGCCGGGTGGCAGCAAGTCCCTAGCTTCCGCTTGCCGCTCGCCTTATTGCCCGGTGCTGGATGTTACGGGCCGCAGCGGCTAAAGCGCTGACTTGCACTGGCCCCTCTACCCCGGAAATGAAGCGGCTGCTTCCGGTTCCGGTTCACCCCGCGCTGAATCGCGGATACTTTCGGTCCCGCCGAACCTCCGGTGCGGGTCCTGCAGCGCTGATGGGGCTCCTGCCGCCGGACCTCCGGTTGCCGGCAAACTGCTGCTCTCTCCCCCTCCTCCGGTCCCGGCTCAGTGCGGTCAAGCCTCTAGGCTAGCAGCGACCCCGGCTCCACCGCTGGTGGTGCTCCGGCTGCCGGGCCGCTGGATGACCGCTGCTCGGGGGGGGGGTGTCCTGGCTCAGCACGGCGAAGCTTCAATGCAGGCTTAGTCCCACGTCGATGGTCACTCGCTCCGCATCCTCCAGCTGGTCGAGTCGGGCAGCGCTTCCCCCTGGTTCCCCAGGTGATCTTCGTCAGGTTCCAAAGTCTCAAGATTCCAACGCCGTGCTGCCGCTGCCCTGGTCCGAGATGCCAGCTGGACTCAGGGGCGGCGTTCTTATGACCCTAGATATGCATATCTGGCTAGCTGTCCCTTCTCCTCTATTGGGGGGTTTGACCCCCGCGATGACCCCATTGGTCGGCGGGACTGGCGCCTACCTGGCGCACTTAGTGGGGGGCTCTGGAGGGGTGGCACGGACTTTCCTGCTTCTGGGAGTGCCCAGAACCGGTTTTCCTGGGGAGGGGCCCTGCGCGGGTTAAGGCGCCGGCCCTCTAAGCCCCCTTTGGGGGCGGCCTCTGCAAAAACGCTTAGTTTGGCAACCCATGAATCCGGGGTCAACGTTTGGCAGAGCACACGGGGTGGAAGCAGGAGGGACAAGCTTGAAAAGCAGAGTCTGAGAGTCAACATACATTTATTGTAAAAAAAAAATCTGCTGCAAAGAAATTGGCAACAAAGACAAACATGACAGAAAATCTGTTCTAGTTTACTTAATTGTTCACAAAAAGACTGCATTTTAAAATATCTCACAGGGTTAAGACACCTGCTGCTGAGATCTGAAAGAGCTCTGGGCCTTACAACATAAAATCTCTTTGTCAAGTTGTTAAATATCTTTCCCATTGGTCGTATGGAGGAGCTTTGTTGGTTGACGTGAAGCATTGAACAGGGAGAAAACATCAACAATATATTTCTAACTTGTGAAGCCAATGCAACCCCAAAATAAGAACCAGGAATCTCCAAATATAGTTAAAGGGTTTTATGTTGGATTACCAATCAATCCAATATATATGCAAGCCAGTAAAAAGTTCAGTAAATAAAGCAATACCGCAGATAAGTTAAAATATTTCAGTAAGTTGAGGCGCAAAAAAATTAGATGCAGAATAGTGATAGTGAGAACAATAAAGAAACATTAAACCAAACAGGTGATCCATTAAGAAACTTTCCCTTCTCTCTGCTAAACATAGAGGCCCACATGCATCAAGCATTTTTGCAGTCGCAGACGGTGCGATTCCTTAAAATCGGCCGTTTGCGAATGCAAAAGTGCTTGTTGGGATGCATCATGCCATTTTAGAAGTCGCATCTTTTTTACGATTTCTAAAATTGCGTTAGCATTTAAGAAATCGCAATTGTGCGATTTCTTAAATGCTATGCATCATTATAGAAAAATATGCGTTTTTTTAAATTGGAAGTGCAAATTACCACGAAGTTCAACTTCGTGGTAAATTGCGAAATTGATTCAAAATGCACAAAAATGCATTTTTTAAACTGTAAAGTTACACACACACATGTCCTTAGGACATGTGTGTATGTAACTTATGCTGAAAAGTACATTTCAGGGGTGCATGGGGGGGTCCTTTGGACCCCCCCCCTGCACCCATGAAATTTTCTAAGTGCCACTCGCAATTTCCATTGACTCCTATGGGCCTTTTGGCCCATAGGAATCAATGGGAATTGCGAAAATTAAGTTAAGAAATCGGTATTTCTTTGGGATTCGGTAAAAAATGCGATTTTTACCGAATCCCACAAGAATACCGAAAATATTGATGCATATCATTTTGCATTTCTTAATTTGCGATTCCTTATTTTTCGCAAATTAAGAAATGCAAAAAGACACAATGATGCATGTGGGCCTGTGCAACTATAGGACAATCAAACAATGGTCTCTATTAGGGAGCATAGAAGGTATCAGCATGATCAGACTTCAGAAGAAGCCGTAACAAGCATTTACAATGCAATAGGTCTCGCACTGACATTATTTTGAGCTGTTGGCATTGTAATTTTTTTTTATCCGTTTGTGAGGCATTAATCAAATGGTGTCATGCCAAATGGCAATAGCTCTCTTTTTTGTTATTGTCTAATCTATTGCATTGCATTTGTACTAGTGTGAGTTTTCTATTGTAAATGGTACTGGCTTTTAGTAATGATTTATTTTTTAGCATAGTCATTTAATGCATAAAAAACCTCCTCATCCAAAATAAAACTAAGGTATGAGCTATGGTTCATGTGAGACAAAATCATGCGCCAAACAAATCCCAAGACAGACTTCTTGGCCATGCTGATAAAAAATTAGAAAAAACTGCAGGCGTTATTTAAACTAATTCAAAGAATGATGTTCACAGTTCAATTTAATTTAATGTTTTATGTGTTATTCCCTTTATGCACTTATTCAAATTCATCTAATCATCTCCCATTAAAATCAATGACCCATTTAAATGGTTAAAATGGAGCATACAGTCAATTGTTTCAACCACAGCATCGCTTCTGCGCCCTTTGCAGTCTGGGCTGATGAACTGAACCAATAAGCAATCGCAGGACAGAAGATAGCGTTCTATCTATCTATCTATCTATCTATCTATCTATCTATCTATCTATCTATCTATCTATCTATCTATCTATCTGTTGCTTATTTTGCTAGCATTGTTGCACACACAGCAATAAAGATGACACATCACAGATTAATTTTGAATAATGTACGGTAATTTAAAAGTTTCCTATGGATTACGCATTTAGTGCCATAGGATACTGGTTTGATTTCCTCAGTCATTCAGATTTTGAGTTCTATCGACATGAAAAAAACCTGAGCAATCAAAACAAACTACAATGTTTAGCAAATCCCCTATGCTCAAATGTGTTTGTAACCATGTTAAGACACAAAATATAAATGTAGAGCAATTTTAATAGAACAATGCAGAAAAACCATCAGTGGCATCTGCCTCCTACAGGCAAAAAAGCATGTAAAAACAAAAATTAATAGGTTCACTAACATCACACTTACTAGCATAAATAAGCAATATGTTATATTCTTTCAGTAGATGTGATAGATAACTATTACTGCTACCTAAAAATATCTTCTAATTTCAAAATAAATATTTATTTCACCCTAAGTGAGCTAAACATATCAACAACAGCAAGGAAGCAGAAAGGTTAATATGTATTATAAAGCATTAATGCCCTCTCTAGGCTATCGTGACATTTACATAAAATGTTGGCCCCATAATGTATTAATTAGATCACCAAAATACCTTACTATATTGATACACAGGAGTGTTGGTTATGTATCTTTTACATAGTATTTTATTTATTTCATTTTTAAAGCGCTCCATCACCTGACGGCATCCTGGCGCTAGAGAACTCAGAGTACATGGCAAGAGGCGAACAAATAAAGCAACAGGGCAAACTGATGCAGGGCAATACAGCAACTAGACTATCGGAAACAACAGAGTTTTTAACTTCCATCTAAAAAGAAGGTGAAGAACTGTAATCTTCATTCTCAGGGAATACTTACTAATAAAAAAAAGAACTTGGCACAGAAGCTGAAAATATGAAAAGACATCTACAGAGAACAGAGGCCTTTTATATGCTCTCAGGGTTACAAACTTCAGCATACAAGTAAGGGGGCAGTCCTAGCTTTTGCAAACATGCAAAATACCTAACATTCCTTCTTACACAAGCCGGACAAACCCATAATAAAAGGACCACAACCCACATCATAAACAGACCATAAAAGAAGGAACAGAAAACAGATAAGGGGTGTGTGTGTGCATACCAAACTCTACAATGTCCTGTGCTTTGATCCTCAATCTTGATCAGCTAAAGGGCAGGAACTGGTTTAACAATGTCAGCTTCAGGCAACAGGGTCAGTTCACTCAGGTCAAACAGGAGTCAGCATGAACTCAAGCTAAGGTCTACATGTCCTTAAAAGACTAGTTTCAGCCACAATCATGGCCTATGTGAGGGCAACCGCAAAATGGCTGCCATACACAAAATGGAACCCACGGGTTCAGAATTCACAGAACCTCAGACCTCCTTTTGCCCTTACATAGGCAATCACTCAGTCTGTATCTGAATCAATATCAATATTATCCGTTATTCCCTTCACTAAGGCATTATTACTCGGGTTATCTTTCATGGAACGCAAGGGATAGACTTCGTTGACATAAATAAACATCGTCTGATATGCCCATACAGACCCATTGTAACTAAATGGCAGAACCAAATAGGGAATACCTCTATCTGTAGTATGTGGCATAAGACCACACACCCAACAATTAGTGGTGTTCATTACTAACTGGTATTGATGCTGAAACTGTACAAAGGAATTATTCACAAATTCTGAACTTCTAATCTGCTCGTGTACAGGTAAGATATGAAAAGAATGCAAAGAAGTAGTAGTAGGAAAAGACATAGGTTGGGAGGTGGGTGCAGAAGTCAATTGGGTAGTGAAAATGATCCAACCCACAAAAGACAACGTCATGCTTAAAAATACTAGAACATGACAACTATTTGGTCATAACATATGATCAAAACAATATGTTTGTTGGTTTTAATTCCAATTACTTTATTTGTTTCTTATTTAATAGTTTCCACTTCTATTTGAAGATGTGATTTATCAAATTACTGTACAAATTTTAAAACCTTGTGTACACAACAGAAAATGACACTCTTTTTATCAAAAACAACTTTCCTATTTACAAAAAATACATTCAATGTGTGCATTCAAACCTCAATCATTCATCAATCATCCCAGTACAAACAAAACAAAGATACATCAATGGTTCGATATATGCTGGAATCTAAATATTCACAGCAAAAGCCAATATGTGTTTTTAAACAAAAACAATATATATACAATTTATTGATTCTTATCACTTTCTAATTTTTGATTTTGGCTTGTTTCTTAAAGTCTACGCGTTTCGAACTCGCGTCAATTGGGAGTTCTCATCAGGACCAATATCTGTAATGGAGAACAAAAATGGCTTTTTAGGATTCAAGTTATTGCCTCTACGCTGCATTTCCCCAAAACTGCAAGCTGTGCTGTTGGGAGCCCAGACCCAGTGGTGGTTTTTCATTTGAAATTGCAGGCAACAGCCTGTGTGGTCCTTTTCCCAGTTGAAATAGCTGAGTAAGGATTGGTAGCCTTTGGTTTTTTTGACAACTAGTTAGCAGAAATAGAGGTTCTGCGCTGTGTGACGAGTCGTGGTGAGTTAAAACCTAGTGTAAAGAGTGAGTGTGAGGTTTCAATAGTATGTCTGAGAATGAAGCATTTGCTTACAGTGAGAAACATATAAAGAATTTACTAGCTGCCCCTTCTTTATTCGTCGCCGCATCATTAAGCGTCTCAGCTCAAAACCAAAATGAAATAGACAAACTTACGAGACTAAAGAAAAAGCAAATCCATACGGATTTACATGGACATTTTCTACTGCAACACTTGAGAGGTGGAACAATCCCAGGTGGATTACAGATCAAAAACATTCCGGTCATCTTCACAGAGGATCCCATAAACAAAAAAGGCTATAGCTACATAGAGACCAAATGTAGCAGGGATTTAATGGTATTAACAATTGAAACCGCACAAAGATTATCCAAAACACAGCTGGAGGAAATTCAAGCTTTGGAAATTGCAATCTCCACTAATCAATTAATAACAGACGCCAAAACGCTACTTGAAAAAGTTCAGAAGGATATTGGAGAATTTAAAGATTATACAATTAATCAAAAGACCGCGCAATTTGATAAAGACAAAAACAACTTCAATCTTGAGAAAGTCTATCCTTTCCTCCAATCGGATTTCTATTCGAGACCGGAATCAAGAAAACATTTACAACAATACCAGGGAAGATCTTTCAACAAATTCATAACCTTTTCGGATACATCATCATCTGGAAGCTCTAGTGAAGGTGAGAATTTAACCCCTCAGAGAAACTATAACAGACGAGGTGGTCTTCAACAGCAACATCAAGGATTCCAGCAACAACATCAAGGACCTTTTTTAGCCAGAGGCCAAACAAAACAACGTGGAAAGACAAGGAACATCCCCCAGCCATGGGAGATGTCGACGAGACGTCAAAACTTCAAGAACTGACTCCCTCGCCAATATTTAATCTGTCTGACAAAATACTTACAAAAGATGAAGAGTCAATTTTGAGAAAAGGACTCACGTTTGTTCCATCGAAACATAAGGATTTCGTCAAACTCAAGACAGAAGTGATCGAATTTTGTCGAAAAGTTAGATTAAAATCATTCTTTGCAGACAACATTTATCAACCTGCACTAGAAACAACAGGATTATGCAACCAATCATCGTTTTGTCCCCCAACCAACAAAGTCCCCAAAGAGTTAATCACGTTTGAACGCACTTTACTATCTGCCAGGACTGAAATGGAAGATAAGAGGAAATGGATTAAATATAATATATCCAAAGCAGAGTCAACAGCTTTATCTAATCTAAAAGCTGACACTTCGGTCATTATAAAACAGGCCGATAAAGTTGGGTCAGTTGTCATCTGGGATAAGGAGCTATATGTTCAAGAAGTACGGAGACAATTAGGTGATGAAACTTGCTATCGCAAAATTAATAAAGATCCAACATCTGACTTGAAGAATGAACTGTTTGCAATAATTGACGAAAGTTTCGAACAAGGGTTTCTGGGCAAAAAGGAGTTGGATTTTCTTAAAACCAAATATCCAAGAACCCCTCTATTATACGTATTGCCAAAAATACATAAAAACGAAACATCACCTCCTGGTCGCCCGATAGTTTCGGGCTGTGGATCCTTATTGGAACCAATTTCCAAGTTTGTTGATTTTTTTCTAAAACCTTTTCTCCATCAGGTTAGATGTTTTGTACCGGATACAACCGATTTCATCAATAAACTTACCTTAATTGAGTTTGACAAAAACATTCATTTAATGGTTACGATGGACATCACGTCCTTATACACTCAAATACCCCAGGACGAAGGAATCAATGTCCTTGAATTATATTTGGAAGAGCGTGAGAGACCACACAAGGTACCAACCGCATTCATTAAAAAACGTGCAGAATTTGCTTTAAAGA
This sequence comes from Lissotriton helveticus, assembly GCF_964261635.1. Classification (NCBI taxonomy): domain Eukaryota; kingdom Metazoa; phylum Chordata; class Amphibia; order Caudata; family Salamandridae; genus Lissotriton; species Lissotriton helveticus. Next base: position 1,089,841,594 of record NC_136068.1, read on the forward strand.
GGAATTATTTTAATTTCGATGGAGAATTCTTCTTCCAAATAGGAGGTGTAGCCATGGGATGTCCTTTTGCCCCAGAACTGGCTGTGCTGTTCATGGCTAAATATGAGGAAACATTTGTCTATAATAACAACCCCTTTTCACAATGGATAACACACTGGTATCGATTTATAGACGATATTTTTTTCGTGTGGACTGGTTCAGAAGAGAATTTGAAAAATTTCCATGAATGGATAAACAACAGAATGCCCACAATTAAATCCAGCATGGAACATTCCAAAAACAAAATGCCGTTTTTAGACGTTGAGGTTTATCCTTCCAGTGGAGGTCTAGTGACAACTTTGTACAAAAAACCAACGGATCGAAACAAAACCTTGCATTTTGGAAGCAATCATCCACGTAGCCTTAAGGACAATCTTCCTTATGGGCAATATCTCCGAATTCGGCATAATTGTACAGAGAAGGAAGAATATTTAGGACATGCAGAAAATCTCACTTTCAACCTCAAACAACGTGGTTACCCAAAAAAATTGCCTAAAAAATCACTCAAAAGAGCTTGGTGGACACCGAGGGAGAGCCTACTGGAAGGAAGACCCAAAAAGGAGACTGAAAGAATGGTATTCGTATCTACTTTCTGTCCAAATTCAAACACTTTGAAAAAGGTGGTCAAACAAAATTGGCATTTGTTAAAAAATTTTGACCCATCTTTCAAGAAAGAACCCTTTTTTGCATTCAGAAAAAACTATAGTATCGCCAATCAACTAGTGAGAGCGGCTGTACCACAAGTAAAGAATCTAAACTTGCGCACTATGCTAGGTTTACCCCCTGTTCAAGGCCACCACAAGTGCGGCACATGTTCATGTTGTGATTTAACAAAGGAAGGAGCAGTCTTCACGCACAATCAGACGAATTGGAAACATGAGGCCTTCTCTAATTGCAAAACCCGATATGTGGTACATGGAATTATATGCCCGTGTAATCTTCTATACATCGGTAAAACCAACCAAGAGGTAAGTTTAAGGATACAGCAACATAAATCAAGAATAAAAAACAATGATGTCACTGCACCTTTGGTAAACCATTGGCAGGAAAAAAATCACAAAGAGTCTGAGATGGTATGGACAGTAATTTCAAAGGTGGAAAATGATGCACGAGGTGGCGATTTGGACTCCAAACTCATAAGAAGAGGAGCTATGTTAATAGTCAAGTTCAACACAGCATTATCAGGACTGAATGAATTGTCCGAAATGTTCAAACTATGACTATATTCATTATAGCCATCTGCAAAACCTGAGCCACATGTTTTGGGCTTGTATGCAACAATATGGAGCGACTTGCCCAATAATTTCGGTCCTCAATGACAGAACGTAATGTTAGGCAGCTAAGAATTGTCCTAAAATGTTCAAACTATGACTATATTCAACACAGCCATCTGCAAAACCTGATCCATATGTCTAGGGCGTGTATGTAACAACACGTAGCGACTTGCCCAATCCTTTTGGTCCTCAGTAACACGAATATGATAACACTCAAGATCTAGAAACCAAGAGGTGAATCAAATTATCACCAATCGAAAACTGAACGCACGTTTATGACACGTGTAATTGCTGCGCACTAAAATATAACTATGCGGACCAGGAAGTGAATGCGAGTGAAGAGCATTTCCAAGTGGGTTGAACACGCCACAGCGGGTCCTGTCTGACTTAAGTAAGCGAAATTCTCAAAAATACACACGCAGCTTAGAAGTCGACCCGTGAACTTCAATGGAAAATAAATTCCTAACATCGAGTCTCTCGTTTGTTTACAAACTTAGAAACTGGAGCACCCAGACAACGTACACAACGAGCCTGACTTCTCCCTTAAGGTAAGCGCTGTTCTGCAGCAATCAAACATCGAGAAACAGTTCCCATTGGAATAGGATAATCGAGTTGACTGAGTCGCTCCTTTTGCCCCCTTGTTTTTTAGAATGCTGAGAGTCAGGCAGCTAAAACACGAGATTGAAACAACAAGTAAGTGTTTATGGACATACATGTGACAGAAAGTTGGAGTATGTGGTTTGAATTGGTTTTTTGATTATGGTTTCCTGCATTTATTGTAGTGTGACGTCGTGGACATTCCAGTTATACTCTGATGAGCGAGAGATAGGTCTGGAGACTTGTAGTTTTGGGGAAAGGCAGCGTAGAGGCAATAACTTGAATCCTAAAAAGCCATTTTTGTTCCCAATTACAGATATTGGTCCTGATGAGAACTCCCAATTGACGAGAGTTCGAAACGCGTAGACTTTAAGAAACAAGCCAAAATCAAAAATTAGAAAGTGATAAGAATCAATAAATTGTATATATATTGTTTTTGTTTAAAAACACATATTGGCTTTTGCTGTCAATATTTAGATTCCAGCATATATCGAACCATTGATGTATCTTTGTTTTGTTTGTACAGGGATGATTGATGAATGATTGAGGTTTGAATGCACAAATTGAATGTATTTTTTGTAAATAGGAAAGTTGTTTTTGATAAAAAGAGTGTCATTTTTTGTTGTGTACACAAGGTTTTAAAATTTGTACAATAATTTGATAAATCACGTATTCAAATAGAAGTGGAAACTATAAAATAAGAAACAAATAAAGTAATTGGAATTAAAACCAACAACTATGTTGTTTTGATCATACGTTATGACCAAATAGTTGTCATGTTCATGTGGTAGCGGCACGTGCACCTATTTTGTTCATTATAAGCTTGTGGCAAGCTGTGCCGTTGGGAGCCCAGACCCAGTGGTGGGTTTTCGTAAAAATACTAGAAAACATGTTATTAAGAACATATGGACAACAGGAGAAAGTAATGACCACTATTACAAACAAAATTATAATTTTTCACATCTCTAAGCAGAAAGCAAATCCTGTGGCAAGCTGTGCCGTTGGGAGCCCAGACCCAGTGGTGGGTTTTCGTAAAAATACTAGAAAACATGTTATTAAGAACATATGGACAACAGGAGAAAGTAATGACCACTATTACAAACAAAATTATAATTTTTCACATCTCTAAGCAGAAAGCAAATCCTAAAATTATCTAGTAACTTTTTTTATGGCTCCTATGCATTTCAGTAACTTATTATATGTTCAGGGGAAACAGTGGTGATCCTCATCAATGCTCTGAGGTGAAAAGGGATACTCTTCCACAGGGAATGGACTTTATTCTGCTTTTACTAAACAGAATACTAATGCCAGCAAAACAGCAAAAATCAGTCTCTTAACACCCATTATATGCAATCGCACGGAAACCACTTGTGAAACCAACTATGCCCAGAGTCCGTTCAAAAGCCTCTCTGGCAGGCTCCTATTGTCCATCAAATCTTCTTTTGTTGTTTTCTTCCGCATGGGTCTCTTCATTCAGGCCTTTCATGTAAATGGTGCTTCTCAGTATCCGTTGGAGTGCCCTCCTGGCAAACACTCATAGCTCATTCGAAAGTCTCAATGTCTCAAGGCAGTGCACCAGTATCTCTCCTCTGCGGCAGACACTACAGATAGCATGATCTTCATTGATCATGAGCACAAATCATCTCGTGCAGACCCGGGACCATTCTCAGACTCCAACACTCATCATTCAGTGTCAGAGGACGCTCAGGCTGCTCTTTCATGGGCACCAGAATGGAGTGCCTTTTGCCAATCTTGGATACTCCGGTGCACTGCACTTCCGTTGGAGCAAAGGAAAAGGGGGATGTGGCCAAAACTCAGGCCAAGGGACTCAAGGGACTGCACACTGTCAGAGGTTACCAGTACATGACAGGCGCTCTTTTGCACTGAAATTCTGGTTCTGTGATGTCCAATGCCGTCTGATGGAGGAAGTGCGATGCTTTAAACAGTTCATTCTATAACAAGGGGACTGAAAACAGGTGGCCTGCAATCTTCAAAGGAGTGGCCATACGCCATGGGACAATTCTGCATTGAAATACACTGTCATTCTCAAAGGCAATACAAAAACAAAGGCAGTAGGCAAAAGAGTGCCTCTAGGCTCTTCAATTGGGTTTCTGTGTGAGAGCATATCCTTCACCATCTAATTTTGACCGAGCACTCACTTTTCCCCCTCCTGAGTCGGAAGCCGGGAGGTCTCTTGTCTATCCTCTTTGTTTTAAAATATATCTGTTTTTAAAATCCGGAATTTGCATTTTGCACTGTGTGCACACCTGAGTTCAATAGGTGTGCTATTGAGACCCCCTGCGCTTAGTAGCGCTGTAGCTCCCTCTCACCCCCTCCCCTTCTGCTCCGGACCTGCTCTCGGCTGAGTGTTGACGCCGAGGGCAGGGATCCAGGTTTGGCGGCCATCTTGGGTCGGGTTGGGCTCGTGACGCGATTTGCAGCGTCATAAAAATAGACAGGGATGACTCCGCGCAGCGAACGCGAACAGCGGACGCGCCGGATCTGCGCCGGAGTCGTGCCAGAGTCCTGCCCGTCTGCGCCCGTCCGCGCACGATTGGGCACTGGGCTCAGGAACTCTGGCACACGCACTTGCTATGCGTCAACTGATCTCTTAGCATTGAACTCTGACAGGTACAGTCTGCCTTCTGTTATATGCGCCGCTCTTAAGGCAAATAACATTCTCCATATCCCCAGCCCTAAGATTTCTAGTCTTTCACCTCCTCTAAAGCTAGCTACCCTTAATACTAGGTCATTACAGAAACACCACCTGGAAATTTTCACCCTTCTACAGGACGAGACCATCGATGTCTTGACACTCACCGAAACCTGGTTGAGTGACACCTCCTCCCCGGACATCATAGCCGCCCTTCCTAGAGGGTATGACATGGTCTGGCATAATCGACCAGAGGGGACCCGAGGCGGGGGTGTAGCAACGATCTTTAAAAATCATCTTACAGTGACTAAAATCCTAACTGAGACCATAAATGCCGTTGATCTACTGGGGATAAAAATCACTATGACCAATTCTTGCCTTATCGTCTTAACAGTCTACTGCCCACCCCAAAGCACTTCAATGTTCAACGACCTCTTTTTCCCTATAATATCGGATCTATGCACACGTTACAAAAATATTTTGGTGACGGGTGATTTTAACGTTCACTGGGATAAAAGGGATAATGATTTGTCAGTTCAGAAACTACAGACTTCCATGACTGCTCTTGGATTGGCACAACTTGTGGAAGTTCCAACTCACATAAAAGGCCATATTCTCAATCTTATTTGGTCCTCTATGCCAAAACCAGTCATCACAAACATTACACCCTGTATCTGGTCGGATCACCACCTACTCATGTGTGACGTACCGCCAATCAACTTCCAGGCTAAACTCCCATTAATAACTAAAAAAGTGCGCCAGTGGAAAAAAGTCAACTCTGATACCCTGACCAAAGTGCTGCCCAAATATAAACAGAAACCCATAACTCCATCAAGTGGTACCGATATAGACTTAAACTATGACATGATAACAACTGCCCTCAAGCAATCAATTGATGAGATAGCCCCCGAGAAAACACAAAAAATTAAGGGTGCAGAAAAAGGAGCCCCTTGGTTTACCCAAAGCTTACGAGACCAAAAAAAAAAGCTCCGCCATCTTGAAAGATGCTGGAGGAAATCCAAAAAGGACACTGACAGGGAATTATACAGAACATCGTTTCAACTGTATAAAAAACTTATCGCATCAGCTAAGAAGGATTATTACGAAACACGCATGAACAACGCTATAAATATCCAGAAAGAAACATTCCAAATACTGAAAGAGCTAAGCAAGAAGGAGGAAAAGGCAGACACATCGATTGACTGTGACACCTTCCAAGGATATTTCCTTGAAAAAGTAGCGACTATATTGTCAGATATCAAGAAGGATAATCCAGCTACATATACTGTGCCACTGCTCCCTTTAAACGCCCCAATCCCTATCATCACCAGATTTCCTGAAATTGACTTTACCACCCTTAGACAACTAGTAGCATCCACTAAGTCAGGCTCCCCCGCCGATCCCTGCCCACCCGATATTTTTCGACTAGCAATCCCGATCCTAGAGGACCAGATCTTAGACCTCTTAAACATCTCACTAGCTACTGGATCACTACCATCTACCTTTAAAGAGGCACGCGTCAGACCCCTGATAAAGGAACCTGGAGTAGATCCAACTAGCCTGAAGAACTACAGGCCAATTTCCCAGCTGCCATTTTTATCAAAAGTACTAGAACAGCACGTGCTAAGATCCCTGTCACCCCTTCTGGAATCTCACCATCTTCTCCAGGAGCGGCAAGCGGGGTTCCGTGCCCACCATAGCACGGAACTAGTAATGCTGTCAGTACTGGATGAGCTCAGATGCATGGCTGACAGTAAAAAGCCAAGCGCCCTGATATTATTAGATCTTTCAGCGGCGTTTGATACTGTCAGCCATGCACTGCTCCTGGACAGATTAGCTAGGTCCGGGATAAGAGAACAAGCTCTCCAATGGCTAACAGCCTTTCTATCAGGGAGGACGCAGAGGATCCAGATAGCAGATCAGGTCTCCAACGTGGGCGCCTTAGTTTGTAGAGTCCCGCAAGGGTCCGCGCTCTCTCCACTTTTATTTAATTTATACCTACAGCCATTAATAGAATCCCTGGCAAACATGGGCTGTAAAGTATTTAACTATGCCGACGATACTCAGCTGCTGCTGAGTATCGACAATACAACTTCGGCTCAGTCCATGGCCCAAGATATACTACGGTTCACAGTAAATTGGATGTCGTCCAACTTACTGAAAATTAATCCAGACAAAACGGAAGTTCTGGTAGTTTCAACCTCCACTTCCCCTTGGAATGATTTGTTTTGGCCACAAGAACTTGGACCCACCCCAAAACCGTGTCCCAGTGTAAAGAGCCTTGGAATGAAAATCGATCAGGAACTCTCGATGGCCAACCAAGTGTCCGCAGTGGTTGGCTCCTGTACTAACCTGATCAGGCAACTACGTAAGCTCGTCCCCCTACTCTCAAGGAATATGCTCCGGACCATTGTCTCAGCCACAATAGTGTCCAGAATCGACTACGGCAACGCACTATACCTAGGCCTCCCAAAATACTCCATTAATCGTCTTCAGGTCACCTTGAATGACGCAGCTCGTTTGATATTTGGAGTACCGAGACGGACCCACGCCTCTCCTCTTCTTCATAGGCTACATTGGCTCCCTATGAAACAAAGAGTCGAATTTAAGAGTATGTGTATCTGCCATAAAGCAATCCATGGACAGGCGCCGGCCTATATAAAAGAGAGGCTTGAAGTATATAAACCTAAGCGCGCCCTGCGATCCTCTGACTCCTTCCTGCTATCCTGTCCACGTTTCAAACTGACAACAAAAGGAGGTAGATCTTTCTCAGTCCAAGCCCCCACCATCTGGAATAAGCTACCGGAGGTGCTTCGCAGAGAACCCAACCTTCTCCGCTTCAGGAAAACCTTGAAAACTTTACTCTTCAAAGATGCGTTTATATCCCCGTAGTCAGGTTGTTATCTTTATATTTCATCTTGTTTCTTGTTGCTGGACTCGGTCAGAAGCGCTTTGAGACCTGTCGGTGAGTTGGCGCGATACAAAACCCAGTTACAAATTACAAATTACAAATTACAATCTAAGGGTAGATAGCGACATGGGAATTCTATCTGAATGGATGTCCTCACACATAGTGGCATCGTCTAATGAGGTAAACACATTTTATCTCAATGATTACATATAGGTGTTCCTAAATTCCTTATCTAGAACATCTCAAAAGAAAAATCGCATAATACAGATTATCAGGGAAAACAGTCTGGTTATACAAAAGGGCATTATACAGAAGATGGGGGTCCATGGTACATTACTGCAATCTGAAAGTGTGAACCTGAATAATTCACCAACAATAAAGAAATGGGCTAACTGGTGAAAAGAATATGGAAAAGGGAAATGGAACTAGGAAACAGCTAAAATCCCAATAACTAGGCACGATGCGCTTAGGTGATAGTCAGGCATGTGACACAATACCAAGAGTATGGGTGATACACAAAAGGTCAAAATAATACACAAATTTAAACTCTACCGCTGGCCGCTACACCATATACGGTAATCTCAGCTAATGTTCCAGTTCCTTCTTCGGGGAAACATGAAACCTAGTTTCCTTTATGGTACAAGGCCATATACTACTTAGGAAGCAGAACAAAACTGACTAATGTAATATAAAAATTAGGTCACATGCACAAAAGTCACAGATCTATAATTTATCCTTACGTCCAATTCAGGATACATAATTTTAGGGCTGCCTGTTCCTTAAGGGGAGGGGCAGTACGTGACTAACAGCATGTGACACACTTTGATTCTGTATATCTCTTTTTTATTTTCCTTCAAATACCATTAAAGCCAAATTTGACATACACTGATGAAGTGTTGTCTGTTTTTCTGTGAAATTTAGTGTCAAAGCAAATCTACCCAGCTGTTGTACAGGATACACATCGTCATGTATATCCCTTCACAACACAGGTAAACTTGTAATAATATCATAAGCAGCAACATAAAACAAAAACATGCAAAAAAACGCACAAAACGGACATGTCAAGCCATCAGATATACTCGCTGTATATCAAGCACAAAAAGCATAGACAAAACAATAGCATATATAAATGAGCGGTGACGCAAACACCAGGTCATGTACTAACAATATTCAGGCCTGCTTAATTTGTCAGGTTTAAAATCCTCACCCTCCTTTTGACAGCAAATCACCAGGTAGTGGAGATTTGGCTGTCAAATGCAACTTACTGTGTGTCACTTCTGACACACAGGACCAGCAGGAACAATTCATCAAAGGATAAAATGCAAGAATATGCAAAATGCACAAACATTTATTTTCAAAGAAATTACGCAAAAACACATCTCTTTTCAACCAACCAAACTCACGTGTCTTGTCAGCCTTAAAATCACCCAGAACAATCCATGAATGATCTGTGAGCAGAAGCAAAAAGAAAAAATACACAACACACAAAAGAGAGACATTTCTCATGACAAACAGACATCAATTATAACTTTTAATCAGAAGACAAAACATGATACACATTAACAGACACAAAAAAAAATTCCATTACTTAACTGTTACCATCTTGTCAGTCAGCTTGCAACATGAAGCCTTTTTAACTTTCCAAAAGTAAAATTATTTCACTGACACTCTGCGTGTCCCGTGCGCCAACACCCTTTGAGGCCCTGCTTTTCCAAGCAATCATTTCTCCATCTGTTTACACTTACTCCTAACTCCCACCTTACTGACCTTAAGGTCAAAATCTGCCTTGCGGGCTCCTCAGCCCTCTATCTCTTACTCACTCTTAAGGCTGAAAAAAGACAAAACACCTTCCCAACTCTTTCTAACCTGCAATAACCAACCCTATTTAAAACACATGATATATATATTACTCCTGTTAGGAGCTACAATTTATTTCTATACTTAGATTAATAAAACAGTTACTGTGACTAATTCGCAAAACATAATAACATAACATACCATCTTTAGAACAGATGTTAGCTATTACCCTATGCAATGGTACTCATTTCAGCAACATTAAATGAATCACACTGGGCCATTTAAAAGCAAACCCCAAATGGGGACAGTCTGCAAATTTGTATTACACCTAAATGTATGCATTTACTGAAGGCTAAAGCACTTTAAAGCTATCATAAATGGCAAGAATGCTGTTTTAAATGGTCTATTTTACCCAAATTCGACTTTGATGTTTGGGGCACTTAAAAATAAATATCCTATACTTGTGATACATATTAATCATCCTCAGAATGTTCTTTACAAATTACAAAGATTTTTAATCAGATATATCCCATGTAAATCTTTAGAAAAATGAGTTTTGTACGCCTGCGCTAAGTGAAATTCCATATGCTAATGTTCTCATTATGCGGTATAGCACAACTTAAATTAAATGTTAATGCTAGGATGTCATAGTATGAGCATTAAGCTTCATGAATAGTAAAAAACAAATTTTGTAGCACTTATTTTTAATAATTATTTTTCATAATTCATAATTTATTTTTTAATAAACCCAATTATTTTTGATAATTCCACATATAAGAGCTGCATCCCTTGCCTATCATTTTTAGACGCATTCATTTATAAGCCCAAGCACAGACGCCTAACTTGAAACATGACAAAATGTTTGCGCCATTTTTTTCTTTCTAAAAAGGACAATTTTATTTAGCAACAGACCCAAGAATATGCTTACAAAATGTTGCTTAATAGACTGAAAACATCAAGAAAAACCACGAACAGACATTGAGCTCATTTCAGACATAAACAGAAAGGGGTCAAAACACTCAGGACACACAATATAGCGCGCTTTAGCCATGCATCTCGTGAATAGCGCCATCGCTATGTACTTACAGAAGTTGCACTAATGGGAAACCCACATAGACATTTAAACACACATTTAACCCACACATCAATACTCAGGACAGAAACCAAGGACAGCCCACAGACTGTACTTAAACCATCCCGGTGCCGGCGGCAGGGTAGGTGCAGCAGTGATAAGCGATCCGCTTTTCGGACCCAATTGGAGTCCTTTATACCGCCGGCAACTGTTGCGAATAGTGTTGCATACAGTCTAGGTCTACTATGAAAACAATGGGGTATGTAGTTTTACACTTACCTACCAGTGTAGATAGTATGACATTCTGATCCTGAAGAAGTGTCCAGATCTCTTTGACTATACAGACACGAAACATGTTGATCTTTTGAGAGTAGGGCCCTCACAACTAGACACATTGCGACTAGGTAAGGCCCCTCTTCAACCCCCCCTTTTAACTAGGCAGTTTACCTACGGAATAAAGTTTGGATAGGACAAACTGACCTATTTTAACTCACTTGCCCTTACATCTACACATACTAGGCCTCTCACCCCCACTGCACCAACCGGCAGGAACAGAAGATCCCCGACAAAGAGCCCCGGTTCCGGGTGCCCGTCAGGTATTGCAGCGCCGACCTGACGAGGGGCATACTCAAATGATGAAGCATGACACCTAGCTTGCTAGGTGTGTGAGAGTACTAGTTCCACAAGGAGGATTCCCCCTCCTCCCCCTCCTTCCTACACACACCTTTGGTCTCATTTGGGACCCCTTCATTGGTTCCTATAACCTAATTTTTTACTGCTTCAGAGGAACTCCGTGCCAATTGTGAGAATACAGCCTATCGGGGTACGTACGCTGGACCTCGTTAAACTTGCCCCTAGTCCTTCTCCTTGTGATACATATGTACTTAAACCAAACCATTTGTAAATACTAGTTGTAAGTCATATTTACAAGAAACGCCTCTCAATTGTGTTTCAAAAGACTGCAAAAACAGCCCAACAGACTGATGTATGTCCAAGAAGCGAAAATACACTCAATTCACTTGCTTTGGCTAGCAGAACCCCAAACAAAATCGCTCTGCATATCTTCCTTCATAACATTGCCCAGAACAAAGGATCCTTATATGTATTATGTCCATATTTTAATTCCCTGGGGATACAAAATTACCAAGGAAGAAAAATATTTGTAAATATAAACCTACTTAGATATTTCCCGCTAGGGGGGCCGGCTAATTTACTTCACATCACACTATGGTACCTTCCAAAAAAGCAACACATTTTTCCATGTGAGCTTGAGAACAGACATGCCAAAAAAATACTGCGGAATACGCAAGTATTATAATCAAAGTGGTGCTTTAGGTACTTTTCGTACGTGCACCGTTCAACTAAACCAAATGGAGAAATATCTCCTCCCTACACAAATTGCAATTCGCATATACAAACCTATACAAATCCAAAGTTGGCCAACACAAATTCCAAAGTTCCAAAGCTACAGTCCCAAATTTGCTAAGATTAGGCATCTTATAGCTCACTAATCTAGCTTTAAACTTCAAGGGGTTATCTCTACCAATACACTCGCAAATATACGAGCCCCTCGGCTTTGGTAATTTGCAATAACCAAATCAAAAACCAAGAAACCAAACCCCTCGGCTTTGGTAATTGCAATAACAAAATCAAAACCAAGAAACCAAACAAAGTCGTGGGAGCGACCCACTTGTACTTCTTATTTTTACTAATCAAAAGGTTATCCAAATTCTAACTGTCAAGTTCTACATGACCTAATGGTCTTTTTTAGAACACTCATGCCAAAAAGGTTCTCAGTCAGGAGTGACATCATGTGGAGGATCAAAATCAGGAAGATCAGAAATATACTGGGCTGCAGAATCAAAGAATCTCCAGAATCCCTGTGCACAGAGTACCTCCTTAGTAGAATCCTGTTCTGTCCTCCTCAGTAGATTTCAGTCCTCTGACCAGATCACTCCCACAGAAAGTTACTTCTCTGATGAAGCCCCACGTTGGGCGCCATTTGAAGAACTGTAATCTTCATTCTCAGGGAATACTTACTAATAAAAAAAAGAACTTGGCACAGAAGCTGAAAATATGAAAAGACATCTTTATTAAATTTAATAAGTGAGGCCGCGTCACACAGAAGCCGTAGCAACTGAATGAGGTAGTCTGAAGAGTACAGAGAACAGAGGCCTGTTATATGCTCTCAGGGTTACAAACTTCAGCATACAAGTAAGGGGGCAGTCCTAGCTTTTGCAAGCATGCAAAATACCTAACATTCCTTCTTACACAAGCCGGACAAACCCATAATAAAAGGACCACAACCCATATCATAAACAGACCATAAAAGAAGGAACAGAAAACAGATAAGGGGTGTGTGTGTGCATACCAAACTCTACAATGTCCTGTGCTTTGTTCCTCAATCTTGATCAGCTAAAGGGCAGGAACTGGTTTAACAAGGTCAGCTTCAGGCAACAGGGTCAGTTCACTCAGGTCAAACAGGAGTCAGCATGAACTCAAGCTAAGGTCTACATATCCTTAAAAGACTAGTTTCAGCCACAATCATGGCCTATGTGAGGGCAACCACAAAATGGCTGCCATACACAAAATGGAACCCACGGGTTCAGAATTCACAGAACCTCAAAGGAGATCACTCATCTGTCTCAATTCCAGGGGAAGCCCGTTCCAAAGCCTGGCCGCAGCAACCGTAAAGGTTCTGCCACCCGTTCTAGCTTTCCTAAACCTCGCGATCTTAACTAATCTAGCTGAGGCGGAACGAAGGTTTCTGGCTGGGACATACCACTCAAATTTCCTCTGCAACGAGACAGGACCCATCCCGTGCAGGGCTTTAAACACAAGACAGAGGGACTTGAACTGAATTCTCTGTCCCACGGGGAGCCAGTGTAGTTCTGCCAGGGCCCGGGAGGACGAAGACCCTCTAGGCCAGCCCAGAGCGAGTTTAGCTGCAGTCGACTGAATTCTAAGAAGTCTGTCCACAAGAGACTTAGGAGATTCAAGCAGAAGGGCATTACAATAGTCTAGTCTGCTCAAAACTATACTCTGTACAACTAGTGCCCGTGCTTGAGAAGGTAGTAGAGGGAGAATTTTACGTAATGATCTAATGATCTCAAGGCAGCTTCCCACCGTTCTGGTAACTTGGGCCTCCATGGTCAACTTGTTATTAAACATAATGCCTAGATTGCGAACCTTATCCACTGGTCTCACTGTTGTCAACATATCACTAGGCCAGAAGTTAATTGGTAACACTGAGAGAACCCTATCCGCAGACCAGAAGAGTACCTCCGTCTTACCGGCATTAAATTGTAGTGAGTTGCCCTTCAGCCACTGAGCCGTGTCACGCAAACAACAGTGAAACTCCTCGATAGAGGTAGCCTGTTCTCCCTCCAATGAGAAGATAAGCTGCGTGTCATCGGCGTAGTTTGTGATGTTAATCCTGTATTTTTGACAACTGCAATCAGAGGTTTCATATATATGTTAAAAAGAATCGGGCTGATAGATGAGCCCTGTGGTACCCGATGTGTGATATTGATCAGTTCAGACCGATAGGGAGGGAGGGAGGGAGGGAGGGAGACTGCCTGCGTTCGACCCGTGAGGAAAGATTGGAACCATTGCAGGGCGCAGCCCTTCACCCCCACCTTCTCCAGTCCGCTCAAAAGAGTCCCGTGGTTGACCGTGTCGAACGCGGCAGACAGGTCAAGCACGATAAGAACCGCTGCCTGATCCGGCGACCGAAGTTCACCCATCACGGTCACCAGGGCCGACTCCGTACCATGAGCAGGCCGGAAGCCGAACTGAGCATCTTCCAACAGTTTGTGCTGCTCCAGGTAGTTGGAGAGGGTCCTACTGACCACTTTCTCCGTAATTTTGGCCGGAAAGGGCAAGAGAGAAATCGGCCTACAGTTCTTGGGACATTCTGGATCCAAATAGGCCTTTTTTAGCATTGGGGTTACCAAGGCTTGTTTCCACTGCAACGGCACTACACCACTATTAAGAGTTGATTACAAATTAATCTCAGCGTAGGAAACAATTCTGTCTCAAAGGTCTGTCTCATAGTACACTGGGAAACATTATAATAGCACCACTAATATTAACCAATCTAGATATTGGAAATGTGCATTTCTGGCCAAATTGGGATGACCAGATCTGTGGTCCCTGTTGCTTTACACCAAGGATTAAAATGCGGAGGAAAATAAGGACTTGCGAGGGGAATCAGCACCAAAATACTGGATCCGTTGGCAATGTATTCTTGTTAAGGGCACCCCAAGGTCCAAATTGCCATATCTAAGACCCTCCCATCCCCCTTCCCCCCTTTAATCCCCTCCTATCGGTAATTTAGGGAGCGAAGTTTCAGGAATGACAACAAGGAGGGACCCCTCAATGATGCCCTTAATGCCCGGTTGTAGGAAAGTGGGTTTCTGTTGCAGTGACCCCCCCACTTTTTGCCAGACAACTGATGCACTTTTTCTTGGTGTGCCCTGGGTCCCTGACAATAAGGTTCCCTGGAATTCATCAGTCACCCCTCTATCTGGGTGCCCTATGCCAGTGGTGAGGGTACAGGTGCATGAGCCCTGCACCCCTACAGTGCCCAAGTCCATTCCTGGGCACTGTAAGTGCGGTGCTGCCATTAAGAGTATATGGTGCTGGGAGTTTGTCATTACGAACTCCACAGCACCATAATGGCTACACTGAAGACTGGGAAGTTTGGTATCAAACTTCTTAGCATATTAAACCCACACTGATGCTAGTGTGGAATTTAATGTAAAATGCACAACAGAGGGCATCTTAGAGATGCCCCCTGAATCTCTACCAACTCCTAGTGACCTGACTGAGTGGCTGCTTAGGCTGCCACCACCAGACATGTTTCTAGACCCCTGGGTCGAGACCTTGCGGCTCTCGGGGGCCTGAAACAATGCACATTTTGGGACGAGGTGCCAAGCTCCTCCCCCAGGATGGGCAGGGTTAACAAAGGATAAGCTTCGAATTCATGCTGCCTTTCTGAGCCTCTCCAGACCATTTGCTGCTTTTAGCAACTGGTCCCCATTGGTTCTAACCCCACTTTGGGCGAAAGAACCAGCAAGAAAAACAAGTGAGGAAAGGAGATGTGCCCACCTCTGCCAACTCCACCCCTCAGGTGGGGGAGGCGAGGTGAAGCACAACCTCGAGTCCCCCCCATCTTGAGGGTGGGGGGACTCAGCCAACCAGGCCCAGGCTCCTGCCCCCCTCCCACTGGAGGGTGGCAGAATAGGGGGTGTACCCACCCCAGGGAAGGGACCCATTGGTCCGTGCCCTTTACCTACATATAATGCCCCTAAATTTAGTATTTAGGGGGCACACTGAACCTTCCTTCCTTAGATCCAGCAACAACAAGAAAAGAAGATAAGAAGAAGGATGAAACGCCGTGCAGAGCTAACAAGAGGATGACGCCCACTGACTTGGCCCCAGCCCTACAGGCCTGTCTCCCCTCGAACCTGCTTCTGCGGAAACCACGGGGTGTCCAGCAGCCTGCAACCTCACAAAACCTGGAGGACCTGCCTGCCTTCACTTTCCAGACTGTTTCTCCCGTGAACACCGGATGTGTTTAGACTGCAGCTTCTGGTGCCTGCCAGAAACCGCGCATCCATCCCACTCTGCACCCGCCGAACCCGGCCCGAGCTCAAGAGGAAAAACACAACGAGACGGTCCCCCCGGTGATCCTGACCCAAGATCCGGTGACCCCTGTCCTGCCTCAAGCCTCCTCATGATGCCTGCAGCCTTAATCCAGAGGACCCCCCTACCACGACCAGAGCAGGTAAGAAAATTCGACGTCCCAAGGCACCCCTGCACACGACGCCCCACGGCCTTGTGTGCCCAACCTAGCGGTGCCTAGCCAACCCTCAACATCCCAACTTACCCCTCGAAGTGGTGGTCACACCAGGAGGACCCTCGTCCCCTGGCCTGCAGTGTTTCTTTGTCCTGGAGAATCTCCATTTGAAACAACAGAGCACCCGACCTCAAAACAGCACCCTGCACCCGGCCGCCCTAGCGCCGCTGAAAGTGCTAAACCCTAGGGGCTTTGCTCCCACAACCCTGTGACCTGCTTGCCAGCAGCCACCAACCGGAGCCCCCTATCCTCCATAGGATAACATTGGGCCTCAGCACTCTGCACCCGGCCGCCCTAGTGCCGCTGAGGGTGCAATCACAGTGCATCACTGACCCTGGAGGACCCCTGAGTCTAACCCCAAAACCTTAACTTCCACAGTTGTTTACTTACCTGCAAATTGATAACCTGTTGTTCTTCCATAGAATAACATTGACAATTCTCGTTCAAAAAACCACTAAGTGTGGAGTTTTGAGAACTTGAAATATTCTTTAAAAATCATAACAATAACCTAAACGAATTTTCTCAACTGTTTTCAGGAAATGTCTCAGTGCTGAATCTAGGCATCCAGCACTGAGTTAGAAAAAGTATCGTAAAAGTTACTTACTTGCAATTATGGAAAAAGCTCATTCATTTGAATGTACTATATCTGCTAAGTGTTGTAATCAGCTTCCTTAAACTGTAACCAAAACCAGTACAATTTTACTGCAATTGTGAACTGTGTTCACACAAGTAATTTATTACTGCAAAGTATTTTTATGCTTACCTGTGCCAGGCTTGCTTGGTTCTAGAAATAAAACAACAGTATATTTATTTTATACAAAAACAATTGACCTAGAGTTCAGTTCTTGTGTGTGTGAATTAATTTGCTCAGTGTGTACATCACATGCTTAACACTGTCCTCTGATACTGCCTTACTGCTCAACCAAGCTAACACTTTAGAGAGTAAGGTTCTATCTAACTTTAACCTCTGCCTACCTCTGGGGACTCTTGGACTCTATACACACTGTACCTCACTTTGGTGCAGTATATATAGAGCCAGTTTCTTACACCGGTGTAAAATGTGATGCCTTGGGAGGCGCGTGCGTCTCGTACACAATATTAAGATCATATATATTTTTTAAACTATGATTTGTACCGGAAGTCATGTTTGTCAGTGCTGGATTTGTGAGAGTGCACATACATTTTTTCTTGCTCGCACAGAAATCTGCCACGGCTTGTGATCAGTCTCTGGGGTGCCGGTGGTCTTCCTAATGGCCTTTTCATTCACTTAACAACTGGTAAACAAATATTTACTCTTGTAATTAATGGCGTCCCCCACATTTCCTTTGGCAGCCCCTTGCAGCCGTCGGGGTAGGGCGCTACGACAAGGGCTGCCTGCTGATGTGCGAGGGGGCTTCGCAGTCCCTGCCAAGATCATAACATGCCCAGTTGGTCCCAGTAAGACTCCTTTAACTTACAGAGGCTTCTGACGAGAGCCCCATCTGGGGCTTAAGGCACACAAATCTGCCGTCCTGTCTCCGAAGGCTGGTGACATCTGCACAGACGGAGGAGCTGTTTCCATCTTAAACAGGGCAGGGTAGCATTGTCTGTCTGGGGACTTCTGAAAGGAGGCTTCTAAGGTGTCAGTGTGGAGATCTGTGCCACAGAAACAGACACATGTAGAAGGGAGTGGGGAAAGTGATATCTGTATGGCCAGCTGTTTTACGAAAGACAGTGGGTGCATAAGAAGTCTTACAACCACTAAAGAAATAATTAAATATTTTACTTCTATTTAGTTCGCTACATAAGGATCAGTGTCTCATATCCCAGTACCCACATGTATGTAAAACATATACTTTAGTTATTCATTAATTTGAGAGTAACAGGCATGGCACGGACCTGTTTAACAAAACAATATTAACAATGTGTGAGCCAATTCAGTTTTTGCAAATAAATATTTCCTCTTGTAATTAATGGCATCCCCCACATTTCCTATGGCACCCCCTTGCAGCCGTCGGGGGAGGGCACTGCGACAAGGGCCGGCTGTTGATGTGCGTGGGGGCTTCGCAGCCCCTGGGTTGGGAAGCCCCCCGCTGCGAGCCATGCCCAGATCTTTACATGCCCAGTTGGTCCCAGCAAGACTTCAGTAACTTACAGAGGTCTCTCTAACGAGAGCCCCATCTGGGGCTTAAGGCACACCAATCTGCCGTCCTGTCTCTGAAGGCTGGCGACATCTGTACAGATGGAGGAGCTGTTTCCATCTTAAACAGGGCAGGGCAGCAGTGTCTGTCTGGGGACTTCTGAAAGGAGGCTTCTAAGGGGTCAGTGCGGAGATCCGTGCCATGGAAACAGACTAATGTAGAAGGGAGTGGGGAAAGTGATATCTGTATGGCATGCTGTTTTATGAAAGACAGTGAGTGCGTAAGAAGTCTTACAACCACTAAAGAAATAATAAAATTTGTTGCTAATATTTAGTCCGCTACATAAGCATCAGTGTCTCATATCCCAGTACCCACATGTATGTAGAACATGTACTTTATTTATTAATTAATGTGAGAGTAACAGGCGTTGCACGGACCTGGTTAACAAAACAATATTAACAATGTGTGAGCTAATTCAGTTTTTGCGAATACATGTGAAATACATAAATACTTGAACAGAAAGATTTATGCGTGCTTTGCTCTGCCGCCCGACCGACCGAGCACCGTTTACTAGATGGCCCCCGTGCGCGCCTCGCGAACAAAAGTGAATTAGTGAATGCTAATTAGAAACAGATGGCCCCTCTAAAGATAAGAAATTGTTTCCGACAGCCGCAAAGCAGACGATCCTGTCCAGATGGGCCGGACGAAAAGGGTAAAAGGCGGAAACAAAAAAACCTCATTTTCAATGGCAGGCCACCGTTTAGCATAAACGGTGACGCCAGCCAATGAGAAAGAGGGGCAGGAGTTCAAGTCGCCTTCTGAAATCTCATTGATCACAAGAGGTCTCACAGAGAAAACAGCGCGTTGCACTGCAACGCGACACCTAAAAAGGACACAAGCATTTAGCATATAGCTTCACTCTTGCAAGAATAAGACAAGTAGAGAGGTCTATACCTCTCCAAGTCTAAAGGGAATCGAATGTCGTGTAACTGTGAGAACACCAATTTAAAAGTAAAAACAGATATAGAAATATCCTTAACTCCTTTCACATCACCAGGAGCCAACCAAATTGGTGCTCAAGTGCATCAGTAACATCCCTTCAGTTTCCCATCGCATCAAACTGGATCTGCAGTTCTCAAGCTTAAACATCTTTTCGTCCTGGTACATGATAAACAGAAGACCTATTTCGACCATTAATTCTCCATATTCACTGCCAAGCTCTTCCCTCGCCTCACTATAAGCAGTCTAATATAAACAATCACCTTTTCTCTAACTAACGAGAATTAATATAATACATCTGCAAAGAAAGAAATAACATGCTGGCAAAACAAAATGTAGTTCAATTGAGGCCTGTAGTCAGGCTAATTTAGCCAAGCAGTTAATATGCACAGTGAATATATGGTTATACGTACACATGTGTAATTTGAAGAATAAATGCAAAATGTTAGTAACAGAGTACATGTTTACATATGCAAATATAACTTGAAGTATAAGTGTAAAAACGTGAATAAAGAATACATGCTTACCTATATAAACTGACCCCCCCCCTCTGATGGTGATATTATCCATCACAATCAACATATCAATTTTATCAGGTCAGACCAGGTCAAAACCCTGATGTTTTCAACATTTTACGTGTAGCGTTTTCCAGATATTGAATCATAAAATCTACACTGGCTGTTCTCTAGCTCCACATTTTTTCTCTTTATTCCTCTTCTTTACTGCTTCTTCTGCCTGCATACACTTGTAGTACCCCTTAAAAATCACAAACACAGATTGTACAAATGGCAATTAACGCAAGGGGTTTCAAAATAGAACCCAATATCCAACTTCCAAGATTTCCAAACCACTTGCCTACTGCAGCAAATCCATTTCCAGATGCTTCCCAAGCACCTATACCTTCCACCTCCTTAAATCTCCCTTAATCTGTAATATTCTTAACACCTCCTCAACCTTGTCAGATATATAGATACAGCACTGCTGAATCTTCAACATCTTGAGATTCCACCTTCCTTTGCGGGAAGGATGTCTAACCAAGGTGATTCTTCATTACCCTTAGACCTTATAGCTATCATTTGAGTGTCCACGGCCAACAATGAATTTTCAGTACTAGTGACCAACATATAAACTATAGTTGACAACTTCCTAATCTTGAGATCATTCAAAACTACTCCTACAGAAGGAATCAATGCACCAAATATATTTCCAAGTATTTCTGAACCACTGCTGATTCTTTTAGTTCTAACTTGTGATCCCCATAAAGATCATCCAATATTCTGCATGATAATTCTTTGGGAAGACTATTGCCAAGAACATGTACCATGCCACCCTCAGGGCAAAGTAGAATATGTGTGATCCCCACAAACATAATAAAATCCAGGAATGGCAGGATCCTGACCTCCCAGGAATAATGGCCAATTTCCCTCATATTAAAAAATGTGATCACAATCACTCTTTCTCATAAATTTTGAATACAGTGCAGATTTACATCTAAGCACATATACATTTCCCTTGGGTCTACAATCTAAAGTTAAAGCAGGCATAACTCCTGACTCTTGATGCTCTCATTCTTCTTTAGCCCACCTATTTCTATTCCTTTGATTCTTTCTTATTTTCAATCTAGCTTCAATTGTCCTTCTTGTGCCTTCTACAGAATCTAGAAATTCTTTTTCAACATCAATTAGGGAACAAGTCAAATTGTGCCTATTAGCAGTATCTAGCATCAAGGCTGGACTGGCCGTACCAGGCATTATGCATTTCCCAGGGAGACAGGAAGCGTGAGTTACGGTTTTGTTACTGGGGCCATTTGCAGAGTTCCTTGTATATCCAGTAGTTCTCAGGCAACAATAAAAGTGTCAAGATAACTCTGGTGATTAATATTCCTGCTGGAGAGAGATCACAGTTTTGTCTAGTGGCAGTTTAAACTCATCTAGGGTAGGGTGCTGCAAAGGACGTGTACCATGCAGATCACAGAACAGTATTTTATGTGCATAGCTTATTGGGTTACTGTTTTTATCATAGAGACCCTTTTGTTACTGTGTAGTTCATAAGTTACAATCATAATCTAGCACAGTGAGCTATGACGTGTCATCAAAGGGCTGCATGCACACTACATGGTACAGGTTAGAAAGTTATGTTTTTCTTCTGAGTCTTTCATTATCCTAATGTTGCTGAAAATGGTTTGTTTTGGTAGAAATATATTCTTATTAGTAAAGCCAACCCTAACCACTGCATTACGTTCTGAATCCTGTGTTTGTGCTTCAACAGATCAAGCACTCTTAAAAAATGCCTGCAGTACGGATGACATAAATCCTACACCTTGTAGTCCTCTTTGTCTTATGTAAAATATTCTATACACTGATTTACACACAAATGATTCATTGTCTCTGTATTTGTGTGTGATATAAAGTGTTCCTACACAAGTTTGAGAGGCGCTAAAAAACAAATTAATATATGTGACAGAGGGTCTATGGAGTGATGAGTGACATTGTTGGAGGGTGATGAGGGAAACATTGAAAGGCTCCAAGAAAGATTGTCCTATCCTGGTGCACTCTAAGGTTATCATCTGCTGCTTTAAAATCTAAAACAATTGGATATATATTGAAAAATGTGTTATTGAATGCACAATTTCTGCCCAAATTTTCTTGTGGGGAGAAACGCCTCAAACCCTCCTTATAGTGGTCATAATTTCTCGCTGCACTCACTAAGCACCGTACGGGGTCTGGTCAGACAGCATTTGCCAGGGCTGCTTTGGATTCCCAGTTCAACCCTGTCTAGCGTTACAATGGGTTTAAAGAAACAATCAGCTGTATCCATCTCTTTAGCATTGGGGTGATGTCCCAAATGCTTAACAATGGGTACTTCAGAAAGCACTAAATCGTAATTCGACAAATAATACTGAAAGTGACCTTTTCCATATTAAAGACTCATTGAAAGGCTACATGTAATTCCACATGTAAGACGAATGTGATGATTTTAATCCTTTCTGCAGCTGATGTAGATAACTACATACACATGTAGCAGTCCTTATCATCCATAGTGTTAATATATTATTTAAGCAACTTAAAATAAGCAATTGAGAAGTCTCCTCTTGACGAATCTACGTGTAAGGTCTTGAAATCAAATGTATGCAAACGGTCAGTGGGAATCAGGGTTCTAGGGTTAGTCTTAGATCTAATCACAACTGAATTGGGAAGTGAGGGTGAATATAATTGTAGAAGCAAAACAATTAGTCTTACATTTACAGCTATCAATATACCTGCTGATATGAGCCTATGTCTATTAGTGTTAATAGTTTTCTTGACTTCACTTAAATCACACTGTTGAGAACACAATAGCAGCAATCAGATTTTGTCAGAATTTTCCTACTCGTGCAAGTGACAAAACAAAGTCCATAAATTGTATTTTGAATTTATTTACAACGTCTTCCGTAGTCTTCTCTAACCCTACTCCCCCTTCTTCTGAACGACATCCCTACAATCCTTCTGCAGCCTCAGGAATCCTAATTCTTTTTAACAAAGTTTGTTCAATTGTCTGTAATAAAAGCAAATATCAAAGTTCAATTTAGACAGTGACAAATCAATCGTGCCAGTCAATTCAATGGCAAAGCAAATTTAATACAAAGTACATCCACAAGCTTAATTTCAAGGACGTTCAATTGGAATCTCACTGTTTTCCTCTGAATCTCAAAATCCCCTCTCGCTGTCATGTTCGGCAAAATATGTCCATTCAGGGGATGAGTACCTCCAGCAGGGTACCCTAGCTCTTTTTGAGCTTCTGAGTGCAGATTGTTCGTCTTCACTGTCACCCAGACAGAATCCTCAGTGGACTCTGGGCTAGTGCAGGGCACACGCTCTGTAGGCAGACTTAGTCTCTCTCTCTCCCCAGCCTTCTTGGCTAACTATCTCCAGCTCCCACTTGGCTTGTCACAGCACTAGGCCCTTCTTCAGGGTCTGAATCTGGCTCAATCATAGCCATAGGACTAGCATCTCCTGTCTCAACCTCAGATGTCGATTCATCAAGACCCGCTCAGGGCGAGGAAGGGCTGTTTCAGGTTCTCGCTAATTTTCGGTAACTTGTTCAACCTCTTCCAGATGCCTTTCAGTGGAGGTCTGCACTTCTGGGAGAGGTACTGTCACATCACAAGGGGACACTACACTCTGCGAGTATGATCAGCAAGAATCCAGTTGGGGAGACCTCCACACCAAAAACCAGTGTTTGTCAAGAGTATGATATGAAAAAGTCTGTTTCTTCCCCAAGACCCAGTCGCTGGAACTGAGGTCATGGCACTGCTCCTGATGCGGTGGGCTTGTGACATCTCCAACCTGGTGAGACAGCAAGTGCATCGCATCAGCTAGTCCTTTGCAGTAATCAAGAATAATGTCATCTATAATATTCACAAGTGCATTTGCAGGCACTGCTGGCAGTCTCATTGCTCGACCCATGATGATTTCATGTGGGGACAGTCCTGACCTCCGATCAGGAATGCTGCGAAGACTCCTTCATTAACAAAAGGGTCAAAGTATCTGGCTTCTTCAGAGACATTGATGCACACACTTTGGCCAACCTGAATTTTAACATTCCGTTCACCTGTTCTACTATGCCTGAAGCCTCAGGCCGATAACTGCAATGTAGTTTTGCTCTACATGTAATGCTGCACAAACATTTTCTGGACCTCATTATTAAAATGAGTTCCTCTGTCTGACTCCAGCAGAGTTGGGAAATCGAACCTGGGGATCAGTTCCCTCAACAACATAACTACTTAACTACTGGGAAGTTATCATTTCTCCTGGTACCCGCAATCAACAAGATATATTTTAGCCTGTTGCACACTGGCATCTCGCTGAAGTCCAACTGCATCCTGTTGAATGGCCCTCCTGATCTTCCTGTATGGCTTAGTGTCCCCGTGGTTCTGTGACACAATCCTTCAGCCATGGGGTTAAACCATTTTTATCAAAACAATCTGACCATGGCATACCTTTCAACATATGTGGGGCCATGAAAATGTCTAGCCATTGGAGACAGCAAGCTATCTGGCAATTCAGGTCTTCCGTCTGCTGAAACTCAAATGTCATCCTCTCTTTTAACACAACCTGCAATGACTCAACCCTGTTGTTCTGCTTCTGGCACTTCCTCATGCAACCGTTTCACTTCCTCCCAGGTATCAGCTGATGTCAACAAAAGGTTGTAACTGGTCTCATCTTGAGATTGATTTACATATTCACCATTAAATGTTCGGGCCCATGAGCACAATATTGCTCAACATCATCAGCATATCGGTTGCCAACTGTCACACAGTCATCTTCACTTTTATGGGCTGAACAACAGCAATTTTGGTAGACAACTGCAATGCCTCCAATAATCTCATGACATGTGCTACGTTTCGAATACTGGATCCTAATGACATAATGAATCCCCTTTGTGACCATAACTGACCAAAGTCATGAACGACACCAAAGCTATACTGACATAGAAGCGATCAATTCAGCCACTTGTGCAGAAAACACCCCTTGAAACCAGGATGCCTCTACTACCCCCATTACTGAACAGACTACGTAGGCAGCTCTTAGGGTTCCCACATCATCTCTCTGACAGGACCCATCAACAAACAGTATGAGATCAGACTCCGTCAGTGGCCCATCTTGTATATCTGTTCTTGGCTTGGTGCATATTTCAGTGACACCGAGACAGTCATGCAGAGGCGCAGCTTCAGGGCAGGGGGATGTTTGGGTTATTACACCCCACCTAATAAATGTATTTTCAGATGAATATTTGGGTACAGATACTTTTAGTCGTGTATGGTGCAGTGTCTGTTGGATTTCACCTGGGATTTTTACCTACACACACTGACATAAAACACACATACACTCATCTCTGTTTTAAAAGCGCTAAAAAAGAACTATTTTACAAAATATTGTGTTTCTCTCATTTAGTACCCCTATTAATCTGTATTCCTCTCCCTTTCCACTGCCTCTTAAGCCCCTCTCATGCGTCCTGCTTGTCATATAATGTATTTTAACATTATATGTCAGCATGATGATGGGGAACTCTGATGCTCACACCTCACCAATCTTATTGACCAAGCTAACCCCTTGAAGTCATGCTCTAATTCCCCATCAATGTTTTAATTTTTAGGCAAAGGTAACAGTGTAGCAGGATTTGAAGAAGCACGCCTTTTGAGGGTTATATTTTCAGTGACAAGTATAACTTGTCCATATTCAGTCAATCGACTGTTAGTCAAATTATGAGTGTGTGTGTATGCATCAGCAAGATTTCCACAGAGTGGGGAACGCACACAGGAAGGGGATGTCCCATGACGATACTTTCACCTCATTCTATGTTGACACCTACTGCCAATACAGCTTTAAGGCATCGGGCAGTCATGAGGCTACAGGGCCAAGAGTAGGCCTGGACGGAATTATAATTCTGCTTGCGGAGTTGGCGGAATTCAGTAACTCTGCACTGCGCACGTAAGGCGGAGTTCTCACTAAATTTCGCAATCCGGCATGTAGCGGAATTATAATCGCAGTGGTGCACATGAGACTTGTGTTGGCGCATGCTGGTGAGAGCAATGAGACTTGACGGGCGCTAGCAAGCGCGAACAAGATTTGGCGCCTGCTAGCTTGGCTTCCGGTCTTCACAGAGCCTTCCAGCACCATTTTCATGACACTAGTGAGTGTGAGCGGCGGCGGCTGCTTCATGAGCAGTTTCTGTACTCGATAAGTCAACTAAAAAAAAGACATTTTTGAGTGAATATTCTACTCCAACAGACCGGTAAAGATGTTCTTTTAGAGTAAAAAGCATTTTTTTCATTCAACTCTTTTTTTCGATAAGAAGGAAGTGCCTCAGAAACTCCAACTTCCCCTTCCTGTCCAGCAGGCTCCTCCCAGTGCTTTGTCCATCTCCTTACCACTTGTCATATGGATTTCGAGGTGAAAGGATCACTGTCTTTGTCAGCAATTCCAGCTGCATATAAACCGTTAACTTTTAATGGCTTAGTTGTTTTTTATATCACAAGTAAGTTCTAAAACATTTGTATAAGGGTGTTGTTTGTTTAATAGAGGGCATGCACCAGTATTTACTTGTACTTTTATTTGATTTTTAAATGTGATTGTGGTTATGGTGGGTTTCCTTGAGTTTCAGTGGTGGTCTAGTAATTGTTTTGCATTTAATTTTTTATCTTTAGTAAGGGAAAAAGGTTGCACAGTTCAGTACATTTTCTCCAGGTTAGTTAAATTTGCAATATTCATTTACTTTACTATGTGGCCTAGACTGTCCATGGGCCATCCAGCCAGTAGTACTCATTGGGCACATGAAACAACTTTTCTGTGGTATATGTTGTTTTA
This sequence comes from Lissotriton helveticus, assembly GCF_964261635.1. Classification (NCBI taxonomy): domain Eukaryota; kingdom Metazoa; phylum Chordata; class Amphibia; order Caudata; family Salamandridae; genus Lissotriton; species Lissotriton helveticus. Next base: position 1,089,868,265 of record NC_136068.1, read on the forward strand.
AAACATCAAATAGGCTAGAGATGCCACTGAATTAAATAAAAAATGTGGGTTTTCTTTTTTATTATATTTCACATTTTTCTTCTGCCAACATTTATTTGGTGGGGTATTTTTGTTGCTTTGGGAGGATGTGTGTTGCAGTAAAAGTTTTATAGCTCACTTAATTTAAGTTTTTGGCATTGCTGAGTAAATGGTATTGTCTCCTTCATTGTTTACAATGCCTCCTTTGTCTGGCCAGTGTGTGTGTATGTGTGTTTGCCATAAGCCACCATTTGTCTTTGTTCTCAATGCCATATGGCCAGAGGTCATTTTGTGTAGTCAGTGTCCAAAGTCAAGCATGTGTTCTTTGTTGTCCATGCCTCCTTGCTTGTTATTTGACCATTTCATCTAAGAAAAATAATCACATCATTTACAGTACCAATTATTAAGAGCAATTAATTTCTAGATTATAACAAAATCCTTTTCCTTGCATTCATTGATTTCAGGATGAACAGGGCAACATCATAGCATGTTAGCGGATCTTCTAATGTAACCAAAAACTTCATTGCTATTTTATGGGACCTAATATTTTGGGCGACAAGCAGGGGCATAAGATAAAAACATCTAAAATTACAGTAAAAATTACAGAATAACAGAAAGTGCAATGTGCTTTGTTTACTCTTGTTGTCAAACGGACATGATACCAAATCTGGTGGGTGTGATTTCATTTTTAGGAAATGTGACAAAATAATGGGCAATACCACATCTCAATCTCAATAGAACACAATTGTGCTGTGCATAAATCACATGTGACAGATAGTTATTGGCCCCTTCTTTAACATTAAAGATTTATATAAGGCGACGGTCGGTTTATTTAGTTCTGATTTTGCTTGAAGATCCCGCCTATGCAGCAGGAAGGAGTCTTTGATATTTTTATTGGTAAAAGACAATTTTTTAATAGGGTTCGATCATACAGATAAATTAAACAAGTTTTCCAATGTGGTATTAATATTGGGTAACCATGGGATTTTTAAAACATCATTCAAATTTAAACAATCTAAAAAAACGGACCTGGTAAAAGCTGTCTCTTCCCGTCTCCAAATTGAATCCCATAATACCAATGGCCCAGCCATTAAGGAGTCCACTAAAAATTGACGCCCTACCTCATGATGTATACCTCATGATGTACAATAGTATTTGATAAAGATTGTGGTAAATACAACAGGCGTTTTAAAAAAAAGTTTCTTCTGTTTGCGGGGCCGAGCTGTTGGTGTAACCCCAGAGACCTGCCCCATAAATGGCTGTGCTTACTCCTTTAGCTTTGAAAATGGGTACCATTCTATTGGTCGGTCGATTTCCTAGTTTAGTTGAAAATGTTAAAATCCCTTGGTTGACCCTGCTCTTTGACCATATGGCTGGCAACCATTTTGTGTAGCTAGGCAGTGTGCTTTTGCCACAGACTGCATGTGTGTTTTGCTGTCTCCATGCCTCCTTGCTTGTTATTGTTGTTTGATCACGTGGCCAGTGGCCATTTTGTGTAGCCAGCCAGTGTGCTTCTGCCAGAGGCCTGCATGTGTTCTTTGTTGTGTCCACCATCCCTCCTTGCTTGTTGTTGTTTGACCATGTGGCCAGTGGCCATTTTGTATAGCCAGGTAGTGTTCTTGAGCCGTAGGCCTGAACGTGATCTTTTTCATCCTTGCCTCCTTGGTTTTTGCTGTTTGACCATGTGGCTAGTGGCCATTTTGTGCAGCAAGTCAGTGTGTTTTTGCCATAGTCTGCATGTGTTCTTTGTTGTGTCCATGCCTCTTTTCTTGTTGTTGTTTGACCATGTGGCCAGTGGCATTTTGTGTAGCCAGCCAGTGTGCTTTTTCCATAGGCCTGCATGTGTTCTTTGTTGTTCCATGCTCTTCGCTCGTTGGCATTTTGTGTAGCCAGCCATTGTGCTTTTGTCATAGGCCTGCACGTGTTTTTTGTTGTTTCCATGCTTACTTGTATGTTGTTGTTGTTGTTGTTTGACCAAGTGGCCGGTAACCATTTTGTGTAGCCATCCGTGTGCTTTTGCCATAGGCCTGCATGTGTTCCATTTCTTTGTTGTGTCCATACCTCTTTGCTGGTAAACACCCCTTACTACGCATCCATCACCCCGCATGTTGTAACAACGCATACCATTACCCCACAAGTAGTTACAATGATTTGCAGAGAGAGGGGGGAGAAGGTGTTAGATTTAAAATCCAACACCTTCCCTACTGTCCGCACAGACTGTAGTTGGAATAGTAAATTATACTATTCCAACATCCAGCGCCCCCTTCGCAAGTCGTTGTTATGACTTGCGGGGTAATGGTATGAGTTGTTACAATGCAGTTTTTGTAACAAAATGCGGGGTGAGGGAAAGTGGGGAAAAAAGGCATATTCCTCCTTGCTTGCTGTTGTTGGCTGACTATGTGGTCAGGTGCCATTTTGTGCATCAAGCCAGTGTGCACATCCCCTTTTTTCCAGTTTTCAAAAACATTTTCTAGGGAGATTGATATGAGAAGGCTTTGTCTTTTTGTTTGTGTTCATTTGTTTTTTACTTTTCCCTGACATCAGTTTAATATGCTTGAGGAACATTATAGTAGCAGAAAAGTAAGCCAAAGGTCTTCATTCATTTCCACGTATCTGTATAAGCACTGAGCGAGTGCAGCCCACCCACTCACTACAAAAAGCCCAAACCCTTTGTTATAATCAGGCATTCCCAGTGCTAAGGCACAACAGAGATTTTCTCTCAGCTCTAGGAAGGCAATCAAGCAATAGTTATCACATGGAACCGGATGTGTTAGCCTCTGCAAGGATTTGGCCATAAGGGATATTTACTGTTGACATTAGCCCACCATTCCCAAAAATATCCTGACTTCTCTCTGTGTAGTTGACAGATTCATTTTCAGAATCGCCAACATTTTCTCGTGACACCTTCCTCGCTCCCTTCTCAATGTGATGTCTGAGATACCGAACTTCTCTTTGGTAATACTGCAACTTGGGGACACTTTATGTCCATTTGCTGCCAAGTGGTTTAACAGTGCAATGGTGTCTTGTTTAAATGCCTCCTGGGTATCTCATGCAATGAACAGATCGTCAGTATATTGCACTAGGACAGAGTTATAGGGCATCATTGGTGATTTAAGGTTCTTTATAAGGTTCTAATTAAAGATCGAGGAACTTTCTGTCAACCCCTGTGGGACTCAGCACCATGTGAAAACACGTTTCTGTAACTAAAAAGCAAAGCATACTGGCTGTCCTCATGCAAGTGTATAGAGACAAGGGCTTGGCTCAAATCGATTACAGTAACCTACTCAGCGTCACATAGAATCTGAAATAAAATCACTGCTGGATTTGGCACCACAGGAAATGGGAAACAACAATGTTAATAATCTTTCTCCGGTCCTGCACTATGCAGCACTTACCTCTAGGATTCTGCAGGCCCAAGATGGGCGAGTTACTTGCACTCCCTATTATCTCTTTCAAAATGTCTTGTTGTATCATTGACTCATTCACCGATGTAATCTCAGCAATCGTTTCAGAAGTCAAATTGTACTGCGGAGTTCTTGGGTACTCAGTATTAAATAAAAGATTTTTACAGAGAGGCTCAACTTTTTTTATGAGACCTATGCCCTTTCACAGGAAGTACTGTAGTGTAGTTCCTAAATTCCCAATAGGCTCTGCGCATTGGAATAACAAACAATAGTTTAGACGTAGGACTTAGGTCGACTAGGTCTCTACTGAATATGTTAGACTTAATTGTGTGTGCCAGCTAGCTCAGAGGTCACTAGAAACTTTCTCGAATACACAAAAAGGGATTGGCTTCTGACAACTATATAACATGACAACTTTGTTCCCCCTGAAATAAGGAATATATCTCCAGAGTTGCGAAAACAATAGATGGCTATTTTACTCAGTCAATCGTGCATGCTTCGTTTCACCAGAAGTGCAGAGAAATAGAAAGACGGGCATTTTCAATAAAAAGGTTATTTATTGAGCAGTCTGCTTTCTCATGCAAGAGAAGTGAATTGCTACAATCGTAATACTTGCTGTGAAGTAAAGTGCGTACAGTAAAAGGAGTATTATGAAATAATACTGTAAAAGCATTTATATGGTTTCTAAGCCATATGATACTTAAAATAGATAAAATACATACAATGATAAATAATGACTAAAAGTACTCAACTGGTGCATCTAAAATACGCCTACCCCGGTGTACCTAACCTAAGTCTAGTACAAGGGAAGAAGTAAGTGAGGTGTAGCTTGAAGTTAAATAGTTTCTGCCAAGAATCTATCCAAGAATTTCTCTAAGGGTCTAATCAGCTCTGTACCTTGGTTATAGAATGAAGGAGGTCTTGTATCTCTCTCTCAGGACTCGATCTCCCAGTAACCCGCAAGGGTAGCAGGGAAACACTGGAGCTGGATTTCTCGGCAGGAGAAAAGACAGCGTCTCTCTCAGTGCGTCAGCAGGGAGGGTCGGCTTCCTTCGGCACTCGCATACAGCAGGGCGTCGGGCAAGTAGTTAGTCGATCTGCTCCAAAACCACCGTGTGTTTGCTAGGGCAGATGTGGGAATATTTATACCTGGAAGGTGCCGAGTTTGACGTAAGGGTGGACATAATAACGTCACTAAGAACTCGAAGTTCTTTACACACTCCAGGAGTTCTGGGACAAATCAATACTGAAGCAGGGGGATTTCCTGGGCTGCTGAAGGCTGGTTGTCTTTAAGAACTCGTTGTACTCTGGGAGCTTAGTGGAAGTAGCCATGCCGTATTTGGACTGCATTGGCTGTGTCTAAATATGGTAATGATTCGTATGCCTATATAAGGATATGATAAGTTATATCTATATAAGGGCATGAATCGGGAAATTTACACCAGAGCCCTAGATTCGTTACAACACCCACTCCACGTAGAATGTCCATCTTTACTAAATACTAAGCAGTTATAAAATTTCTAAGCATGTTTACAATCCCACCCCAAAAATACATAAATGCATTTGAAATGGTTTGTACACGAAAAATGAGTATTGTACTGTACGTTTTCAAAGCAGTGGTATCATTCAAATAATGCATATAGTTTTTACATGTGAAATGCTGGCTGAATGATTCACGAAAATTACATTTATGAAATGGCTCTTAATACAGAAGAGAAGGTCGAGACCATTTCATCACAGATTTATATAATACGGTACATGTGCTAGAGGCTATTTTCAAAATATTGTCTCTAGGTATCAAAAAATAGAAATCTTGTTCTCTAAGAATAGTTTTGCATTAAGCAGATTACTCTGTGCCAAAAACAGGTAAATATTTTGGTATTGAGAAAAAATAATTTTGTTGTAGTAAAAAATAGTTCAAATTTTAGAAGTTCTGCTTATCAAAACTGAAGGCCGAAATCAAAATTCAGGGAACGCTGTGTGCTTGTTTCTCAAGAGTTATTTTCGTTGGTAGGAGAAAACACTAACTCAGATAGGCTGGCAAAGAATTCGTCTACCACAGTAGGTAAAAGTTGGGCCATTTCCGAAAAAGTGGAAATAGTGCATATGTGAGATGCATTACCGTCAGCGTTATCTGGATCAGCAATGTTCACAGAAGGTTGTACCTGTGTGCCGCTTTCATCTCGTACCTCACCGCCACCTAGTCAATGGTCCTAGTCAATGGTGAGGTCTCAACGAATGCCGTCATCAGAATTGGTAGCTGCTGGGGACAACACGTTGCATGAGCCACTACCGAACCAAGCAAAGTATCGACATCCATAGGTACTGCTGATGGAAGTGAGAGACAGATGTCACGCATTCTTCTCCGCAGAGCAGGCATCGTAGAACAGGTAAGATGCAATCTTGCCAGATTGGTCAGTATGATAAAAACCATGTGGTATTCAGATCTCTTGGACGAGCCAAGCCGAGAACCTATGTTATCCTAGTTCGGTACCGCAGTGCCTGGATCGCTTGTTCCATGGTAACCTGGGTATCGCTGGTGACTGGACTTGCCATATCGGAGCAGAAGGAACAAAAATAGAATTCCTGCTACGAGTCCCAAAATGAGAGGCAGGCCGCCGAACACAGAGTGCACGAAATTTGGGAAAATGCTCAAGACTGCTTCAAAGGGTGCTAACAGTCCCGAAAAAATTGTCTTAAATACATGTGCGATGCCACTGGTATCTGACATGTTTAAAATTTGACCTAACATTTCTACAAAATGTACGGGGCAATTTGTTGATAATAATGTATGTATCTCTGCCGAGGTCCTTGCAACTTGCAGATCATACGTTTCTTTAGACGAGGTCAAAGGCACAGTTTTTTGTAAAAGAATGGCTTTCATTCTGCTTAATGTATCAATTCGAATAGAAGAGATATTCAAAGAAGGCCAAATTGTTGCCTCCTTGTCTGGCTTGCTGTTTGGATACAATACTTGCATACAACAAGTGACCCTGGATGTAACACTGACGAGATAGGGCGCTCCTGGCAACATGCCACAACAGCTGTGGTCACTTAATATAACGTAGCTATCGTTGGAAAGCTGCCTGAAAACAGGTTCTATTTGTGTTGCTGGAGTGCCATGCAAGTGGCAAGAAAGATCATTAGTTGAACCCTCACAGGCTCCATGTAAATTAATTTCTTGACACAGAAGTGTACCACTTAGTGATTTTTCACAATTTTTTCCACTAAGAAATACCTCTTTGTTACTCCCACTCCAACATCTATGTGTATGAGGTAAATTCCAGGTCAACTTGATGTATCCTTTACCCAACCTTTCATACAGGCCCGCAGGTATATGCTGTAGGCAGTATTGAAACTGGCATCTCGTTATTGGTATTGTTATGGTACCATGCATTATCCATTCAATGACAGGTTTCTCGGAAACTGTTAATGTTAATCGTTCTAGTTTTTCAATGCTCAGCACCGTATAGTCTGCTCCTTTTTGTGCCAAGGTGATTTGTTTATCAGTAAGGTTAAAGATAGAAAATAATGACGTTGTGTTGATTAGACGCCAAGGCACGTAGCCTGAACGCAGATTTTGTAACATCCAGCCTAACTGTACAATAGAACGTAATTGGGACTGGCCATGTTGTAACATTAGCATATCCTGTTCTATTATATAAATAGCAGATGATACAATGCTGTCCAAAGAATAAATTCTGGAGGACAGAGTTGTTAACCCATTGTCCACTAAAGACAGTGATTTTTCCAAATTAATACGATCAATCTCTCGTATTTTTTCAGCAGTTTCAATTTGCGTTACTTTCCAAGCTTCGTTGTAAGCAGCATATATACCGGCGTATACGAAACGTTTTTGACGCTGTTTGCGAGGTCCCAATAAGAAATCTCGCAAGTCAGCACCTTCTTTAAGTAAAGTTAAGTGTTGCTTAATTTCAGGTAGTGTGGATTTCTGTAGCCATTTGAGGCATAGTTTTCCTACACTGTATGTTGTTATTATCCCTGGATGTTGTCTCTGGGAATATCTTGGGTCTGGCCTGTTCTGTTTGAACCCCTGTGTTTTGTCCAGGAATCTATCTTGACAGTTATTAGTGTCTGTGGGCCAGATCAACCATTTTTTCCAATCAGGATTAGTTCTGTTTTGTTGTAAAATATGGGACACGTCTAACCCCTCATCTGTAGTGTTATTTCTATCAGGAATAGGCTTTGGTATAGACGGGTTGTTTAAATCTAGTATCTTAGCTAGGCCAAGACAGGTTGTTTGTTGAATGGTGTCATTCAGGAACATTATTTGTTCTGGGATCATGCAGGCTCTGAATAATGATTCTAATCCCTGTACTTGCCAATCTTTTGAACCCCAGATTGTTTTTGTTTCAATGTTGTGTTTCCAGAATTCAAAACCAAATGTAGACAATTGTTCATAAAATTTAGCAGAATAAATCAGTTTTGTATTGGTTAACATATTTTTCATTCCTGTCTTATTCACATTTTTTAAATAAAACGTTTCTGGATCTGTGACATTAAACCCTGAGAAGTATGGAAATTTCTCATAAAATGTTTTCTAGCTACCTTTTGGCGGTGTTGGACAATGTTCCCATTGATTATAAGTTAAAACATTTCTAGGTTTTGCAGATTTATGCAAATAGTGGTGCCCCAAATGATTAAAGCAATACATTTCTTCATAATCAGATGAACCTTCTAAATAATCATGATTTGTAAATTTTGCTGACATTTCTAAATCAGACATCTTATTATTAATAGTCTCAAAGTCCCAATCATCAGAGAAACTGCTCGGTGAGACAAAGTTACTTAATGAAACCTTGAACTGATGTGGATACTTCAAGAGTTCAACCGGGCCATAGATGTCGTAATCAGTAGCGTCCCATGCTACACCACCAGGTATAGCAATGGCTGTGATGTTTACTGATGACAGGTCTCTTTTTTCAACATGTGATGACTTGTGTGGCTTTAGGACCAAGTTGATGTTCTGACTTGCTGTGTCCATTGTACTATATTTTACATCAATCATTCTTCCCAAGCTTCAAATTAAAATGAGCCAGAGCAGAAGAAAAAGTACACCTAACACAATCCACAATTCAATCCATGGTGAAATCAGATATATTTCTCCAAGCTGATGAAAGAGTTCTGTTATTTTTTCTTTGAGTGTCTTGTTTGCTGGCTTTGCTTCATGTTCACTAGGATCTTCAGAAAAGCCATCGAAATTGATGAAATAGCCAGAGGCAGTTCTGTCAATTGTTTGAATCGCATCAGGATTTTTATTAATCTTTGTAGTTGCTTCTTCCTTTTTCAAATTAGTATAGTCCGAGGCTACATCATTGTAGACAGGTGTTTCTTGACGAACTGTTTCAATTTGGGTTTCAAGAGGCACAAGTTCCATGGCTTTGTTGCATAGTCCTTTTTTATTCACTGCAGGTTTATCAAATGTGATTAGTCTCTCAGTTTGAACCTCTTGAATTGTAGCAAGGTTTGGTCTTCTGCTACATCTTGGGAGTCCACTGGGCCTACTACTTATTATTGGCCACATGGTTGTGGTTTTACCAGGTCAATTGATGCAACTCTGTTCTCCTTTTTACCAGCAAGGGGCGGTAGTACTACTGATCTTGTTCCGTTGATTGCCAAGACAGGTACTGCTTTTCTGTAAGAAGGCCCACATTCCTTCTTCACCGCGATCTTCTCTCTGACCAGATCCCCAATCTGTGGAATCCAGACAGGTCTTGCTGGGACAGGTGGTTTTTCTACATGTGGTTTGGCTTTTGTTTCATTTAAGCCCTGTAAAACAGCCAAAAGATCTTTGATATCAAAGGTTCATACGGAGTGATTCCACCCAGAGAATTTCTTGGCAAATTATTTAGACTACGTTGGACACATATTAGATGTTTGACCCACCCATCACCCGAACCTAATACCCTCGCTGTTATAGATTGCTTTATGTCACGTTTTTTTTCTTTCCACTACCGCATTTCCCTCAGGATGGAAGGGACTAGAGTACCGCAATGCAACGCCCAAGCTGGCCATGGCCTCCTTGTAAGCCCGAGAGCTAAACGCAGGACCCTGGTCAGAATGTAGAGTGCCAATTGCGTATGTGCCGATAAAGACCGGCAAATCTTTTATAACAGTTCTGGCATCAGCCGAGCGCTGGGGCCACATCCAAATGAATCTCGTCCTAGTAGTTGTGGGGCCGCATCCGTCCGTAGGGACGTCTGTGTGTAGACAGTCTAATGCTATCTAACAGAGGTGTCTAGGCTGGACTGACTGTGCTATTGTCAGTCCCTTGGTCCGGTTCATGACTGCGATCTCTGTTGCAGTTTTCACAATCCATCGCAAAGTTATATATTTGCACGCTCATTCCCGGCCATCAGTACTTTAGTTGTAATTCTATTAGGGAAGTTAAAATCCCTTGGTGCCTCAGACCCACTCCCATGTGTGCTTCTTGAATCAAGAAAACTCTCCGCTTCCTGTTTGGAATTACTCTGTCCCCCACTCCAGGGATTTGAGCAAAAGGAACGGAGTTTGCATCAATTATGTATGTATTTCCGAGTGGATAGTTTAGAGGTAACGCCGCAGAATTGCCGTCCATTGAGGCTTTTACTGCTAGTAGCGTTTCACCGTCTATTCTGTTTTTAGAACGCTTAATTGTAGCTACGGAAGCCGTGTGGACGGCTTCCTTTTCGGCTTCATCAGCCAATGAGTTCCCTGCAACGGGAACGCCATCACGTTGATGACTCAGTGTATGGATAACGTGAGTCTTTCGTAGTTCTTTCTGTAAAACAACTACCTGTTCCCAAAGCTTTTTATGCTTTATTGTGCCACCTTTTGCATCTTTGAAACCGTTTTGAACCCAGCTCTGCAAGTATTCATTGTAAGACTGGATGCAGTAATGCGAATCGCACACTATGAGTGTGGGGAATTCGCGATCAGCATTTTCAAGCTCCATCTTTAAAGTCTGCAGTTCAGCTCGCTGAGCTGTACAGTTTCCGAGTGATTGAGTTTTTGTGACAATAGGTCAGAATTTACCTTCGCGCCAGCGACCTTTTACAATCGCGCATGCAGCCCTATAGGCTTGTTTACCCCCAATTGCGGGCTGTGCTGATCTGTCTGTATATATTATACAGCCATAGTGTTCAAGAGGCAGAATTTCGGTCGGCAGAGGACATTCGTACTCGTATAAGCGTGTTTGCAGTTTTGTTTTAACTAACATGTCTGTTTGTTTTGAACGTAAAATTTCTGTGTGTTTATGAGTCCAATTATTTTGTTTGAAATCCGGTTTTATTAATTTGTACAGAGGTTTAACCCTCTCTGCGTAATTTAGAACGTAAGGTCTTCCAAAATTCAGGAAACCTAGAATTGATTGTAAGTTTTTCAGCGTTTTTGGTGCTTGGAGCAGCACACATTTCTCTAAGAAATTGGCTGCTAGGCTTTTCCCTTCACTTGATAACTCATATCCTAGAAATAGGACAGTGAGGTGGGCAATCTGTGATTTTTTAAAGTTGAATTTGTACCCTTCAGATGCGAACCCAAGTATAATGGTGTTCACTCTTTTCAAGTGCCTGTCCAAATCATCGTCTGTTAGATAGATGTCATCGACATAAGATAATGCCTCATCATCATACATTTGTAGTAACTCTGTTACTCTGGCTGAAAATAATCCTGGGCTATTCTTGAATCCCTGGGGGAGACGGCAAAATTGCCACTGGGCCCCCATACTTGAGAAAGCGGTCAAATACCTGCTTTCAGGTGCAATGTTTTGACAGAAGAAACTATTTGAAATATCTAATGCGCACAATGTTATTCATCAGTGCTGCACTGTGTGAATTTTGTACTGCAAATGTTTTGCAACAAGAGTTTAAATGTCTGTAGTCCAATACTAGACGATATGAATTGTCTGGTTTGGAGACAGGAAACAAAGGATTGTTCATTTGTGAGGTGCATGTTTCAATCACCCCCTGGTACTCAAGTTGATCTAAGATCTCCGTGACTTGTTTTTTAGCTTCTTGATTAACAGGATACTGCCTTTGTGCAATAGGTTGATTTTTTAACTGGATTTTAAGGTGAGGGGATTCCTCATCCCATCCTACATGATTTTTATATAATGCAGGGGCTTGGGCCACTGCCCATTTTCTTGCGTATGTGTATTTTTTATGAATTGGAATATGATTTGAGAAGGCAGGCATAATCATTTCTTCGCCATGTGGGCACTCCCTAACAAATTCTGGTGGCCAGTCTTTCTCAGTTAGAAGAATATCATAGCCTTTAGATAGCTTCTCCCAAAAGAGAGTTCTTATTTTCCTAGTTATGTCCCCTTCTATACGCAATGTTATTTCATTTAATTTATGAGGTACACTGACTCTGGTGTCTGCAGTTTCCACTTGAATGTATTTATTCGTGTCCACTGTCTCCAGAAGATTCATCAGGATCTTGCGAGCTATGGTTACTTCTGCTGCACTGTCTAGCACTGTTTGGGCCCACTCCCCGTTCTTGAGTTGTGTCCTCAGGATCCTCGGCATGTTTTATCTTTATGCTTGCTACCTTCTTTTTTGGAAATTGAGATTTTTTACTTTGGTGAGCGGGTTCCTTGTCTTTGGACTTGACGCGCTCTTCTTTATTTTCTGACCGTCCTCTTCTTTCCGATTTCTGTGAGGAAGTCTGAAAATATCGAGAGGGACATGTATCAATATCTTGATATCTGTCAGGTTTTTTCAAATTATCCCTATTTCTAAGGTTATATCTTTTCTCAGAGGGCTCCCGTTGTGGAGACCTACCCCCCCCCCGGTCTGGAGATCTATCTCTCCATTGGGGAGACCTTCCTCTGGACTGAAACTGTTTTTCTCTGGGAGAGGTCTGTTTATTACCTTCCCACTTCTTTTTAGGAGTTATTAAATTATTTTTAATGAAAGTCTTTTCAGGATTTTCTGTTAGTTGTGGTTTTAATGGTTTCCCACCCACACTATCTCTACCTAAATCTTCATAGGATTTTTCAATTATTCTGGCAAGTTCAAAAGGCTGGTCTGCTATTTCTGTTTCTTTTCATTTTTGGCGGATCGCCACAGATGCTGCTTCTCCTTTTATGTTGGCTAGTAGTATAGCCGAGACTTGCTTAAAGTCTTTCAGTAATTTCATACCTAGATTTAAAGCAGTCTCTGGACCGTATTCATTTTGAATCTGTCTTAGTACGTCTGGTATAACCGCCATAGATGGAACACCATGTGTTTTTGTGTAGATTGGAGCAAAGACTGTTCCCCAAGTGTCACAGTCCTCCACATGTAGTGCGATCCCCATTGGTAAGCAGATTGTCAGAATTCTGTGTTTTTCATGAGGTGTACTATCAGGAATACTGCCTCTATTTGAGTAATCTTCTGAGCCAGCCAGAACGGAATTTGTTCCCGTTTTGCGGGTAATTTGCCAATGACTGATTGTATAGTCTGTGGTGTAATTTTATTTGTGTTCCCCTGGTGAGGGGTGTGCTGTGGAATTTTTATAGCAGGTTGGACTGTTAAAGTCTGCATGACATATTGGACTAATTGTCTATGTATTTTAATTAATTGTTTTAGTTGAATTAAAAGTTCTCTGTCTGACATTTCTTCAATGTCAGGATGTGGTGTATAGCTGGCTAGAACCGGCCATGTGGCTCCTGATCTACCTAGTGGACCGAACCGGGTAATGTGATTTTGATGTTTTAGGGCGCTATTAAACCAGAGCTAATGCTCCTGGTAAGTTAGTGGAATTTCAACGTCCTCGAAAGGAACGTATTCCGCTGGATGTTCCTCTGCTTTGTAGTAGTGGAACTCGTGTGTTACAGCATTTGCTGCTGCTGGAAAATGTATCCATGAATAGAATACCTCTGTCTGCCGATACTCATTTGCCTCTACCACAAATATGACTGTACCACCTCTCGATGATACACCACTATTTATTAGTTTGTAAGTTACACTCTTTCTTACATTTACTGGGATGATTACTGCATCCGGGTTGTTTTACTGAAGACTTGTGTCCTCTGCTAATAGTTCAGTTGCTATTCTAGCTCTCTCCCTTTCGTCGTCACTCTCCGTCATTTTACTGACTGAGAGTTTTCAGAGCAAGTTTCAAGGAAACAAAGATTAGGTGCACAATATTTTGGAACACTGTGTACTTCAACGTTGAATAAACCAAGAAACTAATACATAGGATTCTCGTCCTATTTAGTTCTGGCGGATACTAACCTTTTAACCACTCCAGACGTCTATTGGAGTTTTTTACGGAAAAAGGGGTCTGTGTGAAAAGCACGACTGAGTTACTCTAGTATCTAGCGTTAAATTATCGCCTTACCAAACGTTGGGCGCCATGTAGTGTAGTTCCTATATTCCCAATAGGCTCTGCGCATTGGAATAACATAAACAATAGTTTAGACGTAGGACTTAGGTCGACTAGGTCTCTACTGAATATGTTAGACTTAATTGTGTGTGCCAGCTAGCTCAGAGGTCACTAGAAACTTTCGCGAATACACAAGAAGGGATTAGCTTCTGACAACCATATAACATGACAACTTTGTTCCCCCTGAAATAAGGAATATACCTCCAGAGTCGCAGAAACAATAGATGGCTATTTCACTCAGTCAATCGTGCATGCTTCGTTTCACCAGAAGTGCAGAGAAATAGAGAGACGGGCGTTTTCAATAAAAAGGTTATTTATTGAGCAGTCTGCTTTCTCATGCAAGAGAAGTGAATTGTTACAATTGTAATACTTGCTATGAAGTAAAGTGCGAACAGTAAAAGGAGTATTATGAAATAATACTGTAAAAGCATTTATATGGTTTCTAAGCCATATGATACTTAAAATAGATAAAATACATACAATGATAAATAATGACTAAAAGTACTCAACTGGTGCATCTAAAATACGCCTACCCTGGTGTACCTAACCTAAGTCTAGTACAAGGGAAGAAGTAAGTGAGGTGTAGCTTGAATTTCTCTAAGGGTCTAATCAGCTCCGTACCTTGGTTATAGAATGAAGGAGGTCTTGTATCTCTCTCTCAGGACTCGATCTCCCAGTAACCTGCAAGGGTAGCAGGGAAACACTGGAGCTGGATTTCTCGGCAGGAGAAAAGACAGTGTCTCTCTCAGTGCGTCAGCAGGGAGGGTCGGCTTCCTTCGGCACTCGCATACAGAAGGGCATCGGGCAAGTAGTTAGTCGATCTGCTCCAAAACCACCGTGTGTTTGCTAGGGCAGATGTGGGAATATTTATACCTTGAAGGTGCTGAGTTTGACGTAAGGGTGGACATAATAACGTCACTAAGAACTCGAAGTTCTTTACTCACTCCAGGAGTTCTGGGACAAATCAATACTGAAGCAGGGGGATTTCCTGGGCTGCTGAAGGCTGGTTGTCTTTAAGAACTCGTTGTACTCTGGGAGCTTAGTGGAAGTAGCCATGCTGTATTTGGACTGCATTGGCTGTGTCTAAAAATGGTTATGATTCGTATGCCTATATAAGGATATGATAAGTTATATCTATATAAGGGCATGAATCGGGAAATTTACACTAGAGCCCTAGATACGTTACAACAGTACTAGGCTTCACCGTATCTCTGAGATCTGGAGGCAAATCATCATTTTTCATCAAAGGGTACAGTCCAGTGTTTGCCAATTTGAAATCAGCATCTTCGTCATTAATCTGAAACTACACACATTTTGGCATGCAATAAATTGTGCAATTTAGCTTACACAGCAAATCGCTTCCAAAAAGACTCACAGGACTCAAATCACATGCCACAAACTGATGGCTCCCTTCAAAGGATCCTATTTTAACAGGCCTTTCTCGTGTTACAGGGTTTGTCATTTGTTTATTTTAAACTCCTACAGTTTGGTTTATTTTCCTGAGAGGAGTCGGCTTGGAACTTCCACTGTTCTAACAGTGGAACAGGTAGTACCAGTGTTAATTATAAATGGCACAGGGTGGCCATTCACCTCACCTTCCACTAATGAACCTCTCCGGTATACCTCTAAGACTGCGCCATGCACACTGCCTTCCTCTCCCCTTAGGCGCCATCATTGTGACGGATCTGAACCATAGGCCTCATTTGTGTCAAACATAGGAAATTGTTTAAACACGTTTTTGGTCCTGGAAGGAATGCGGATTAAAATTTGGGATCTAGTTAGAATTACATCTAGGACCATTACATTTTGCTGAGGAATCAGAGCTTGAAGAACTTGCATCACCCAAACTTGTAGTACACTAGGACCTTGTGTGCACTGTCTGGGCATATTTTGTGGCTATACAGTGTTGTTAACCTGTGTTTGTACAAACCCTGAATTTTGAACCTGATTCTTTATTACTACCCAAAGAATACATTCCGGCTTCCAATGTCCTAACTTGTTACAATAATGAAAGAGATTTGATTTCTTAAGTGTGGCTACATCAATTCCAAAATTCAGGTCAATCAGAACACTGTGACCTCTACCCTGTTGTGGGTAACCATTTCCACCTTGCGTCAAAGGAACTCCCTTCTGATACACACCTTGCACAGCACTAACATTCCCTACATGTGGTTGAATTTCCTCTCTTCCTCTCTGTGCGGCTTTCCTTTGTGCCAACATAAGCTTCTCCCTCAACCGCTTCTGTTTCATTTCCAATTCATCATTACAATATTTTGCATACCTCAAGAGCTCATCAATTTACTTATTCTTCCAACAAATTAAACACTGATGAATCCTCATGCTAACTTCAGGTCTCAATCCTGTCACAAACCGAGACACAAAACTTCCCAAATAGTTGGATTTGAGATTTTCCATTCCACTGTGCTGTTGAAATATTTGCAACTATCTCCTATAGAAAGAATGCAACATCTCTTCAGGCTCCTGAGCAGTGGCGGCCAGTAATTTTAGCAAGGATGGAGACGAGTGCCATACATACACACATACACCTCACACACACACATTTATTCACACACTCACACACACACCAATCCACAACACTCACTAACACATACATTCATAAATTAATACATTCACCAAACATAAAAAACCCTCATAAAATTTACCTCAACAGCTGCTCTTCCACAGGAAAGTCTCAGAGGTCCGAGGAGGGCTGGGACTGCAGCCCTCCCTCATTGGCTGAACAGCCAAGCGCCTGGATATGCTATTAGGTGATTAGTCGCACTTTATAGATCCTGATCGATTGGCTGACCGTAGGTCAGTGAATGATGGAAGGCAGGAGCCTCAAGTCTTGGGGTCTCAGGGGGGATTGGACTGCTGCCTTTGTTCGTAAATGATTCAGGATCACTCCTAGTCTGTGGTACATGAATGCCACCTCTACCAGGCACTTCTATCAATGGGAAATTTGAAGCACCTTCTCCACCTATCAAAGACAGCAGTGGTTCTCCCTTTGCTTCATTTTGGTATTTCTTCTTGGCTTATCTGCCTTCCCATTTACCTAATTCACATCATTACTGGATGCTACCAATTAACTCCCAAATTTTCATTTTCATTCTGACGACCTCAAACTGGTTATGTCATTTTCATTAAAACATACGCAGTAACTTTTCTGTAAGGATTTACTCCTACTTAAATCCACCATACTCTTGAGCCAATTCAAACACCTTATCATGAACTTGTCCTGCACACTTACAAACATATATGCACATGTAGATAAGTTCATTCTCTTGATAGGAATCTATCCAGGAAAGATCAAGATTTCCTGAGATCATCTCATCCAATTTCTATTTTTATTTGACCTCATCCGCTGCATTCTCCCTTTCTGGAGACTGGAGCAGTCTTCTAAATCCTGAACCCTAACCTTCTTGTGGGGACCCATTGAACAACCCAATCAAATCATCTAATTCCTGTTAATTAACACCATTTTGGGCTTCAGAAGTACTGGACACTGTCGCTTCCTGGGGACTATTGATTGGAATACACAGAGGCGAATTCCACATGGACAAGTGAGAATTTCGAGAGCTCTGAGATGGTGCGTCTAACAGGGTGAGTCCTGTCTGATTCATTGATGATGGTAAAGGATCGATATATGTTGATGTCACTATGTTCAGGACCAAAGAAGTTCTTCCCATGCTCCCCATCTAAAGGCAACAAGAACAGTAGTTGACAAATTTACTCCAGTAGTAGCCATCAAAACATGCACAGTGGTTCTTGGCCACTTGGGTTTGAACAAGGGAACTGTGGGACTAATGGTAATCAGAACAGTTATTGCGTATGGGGCATTAGAAACAAACAGTAGAGTTAACAGAGGCACGTATCCCTGAACTCTCTCCCATAAAGGTTCTGACTCGTCGTCACTGGGGCGGTGGCTCCCTCAGAGCCTCCACCGGTAACAGCACTACAAATCCCTTTGGATTGGGTTACATTATAAGGCGGTGGACGGGTTGAAAATAACACATCCAGAAATTTTTCACTCGGTCATTAACTTCACCTGATCCCTCTGCACTCTATGTATCATCCTCCTTTTTCTCTCCTTCTTCTCTTACTGAAGTTCTTCACTCATCAATGGAGAAGATAAAATAGTTCCCTCAATTATGTCAGCTCTCCATTTTTGTTGCTCTGCACCCCATCTAGCTTTAGCGCAGTTACATATTGTTTTTCTGACTCTACCCTGATATTTCTCCTTTTCTGTGCCATGTGCTGCAAGCTCCCGGCATTAAGTGTCTCATACTGTGCAGGTCTGGAAGGTGGCTTCATCTCGTACAATACTCGTCTCAAATTTTCAATAATTCTCAAATTAAATGTGGCAAGGGTGGAAACATCAAAGCCCCTTCTCTTTCAATGATCTTATGTCATTGATTCAGCCAAATGCATGGTTGGAGCTCAACATTTATGGGCATATAATGACCTGCTGTGCCTTCTGGCAAGGCCTCTTCTCCTTCTAGAAAAGAGACTCTCACATTTCCCCTAATCAAACCTCGAATAGCCCTAAAACATTTGATTTTTCAACAATAATAGGAACAATCACAAATAGAATTTTCGTTTCAGGAAATAACTTCTTTACTCACAATTCTCGTTCGGCGTGAACAACCAATCTCAGTGTGGCACTCTGCGACTTAATCAACTAATAACAGAGCGTCACTAACTCCAACCATCCATTCTCAGGGCGGCTCACTATGACATACTTCTCACTCCGCGCAGCGGTTCACCCTCCTTTACAATTTTTATGAGCGCACCTTTTCTCACCCTTAAACAAGCATGATAAAATAACTTTTTTCTACTCCACTAAAGAAAACAAAGTATTCAATCACACAAGAAATGGTCTATAGAAACACTTTCCAATGTACTCAGACCACACACGAGTAAAACCTCGACCAGCGGGGAATCACTTAGATCAGGGCAGTTTCTCAGTTGTGCAACAGGATTCACTACACCAATCACACCTTCCTCTCATGCAAAGGTATATGTCCCTATCCCAATTGTTCAGCCGAAGATACTTCACGACTAACACCACAAAACTTAGCAGACAGATTACAACCAAGTGTATTCCACACTTATATCTCTATCCCAGGATCTAAGGCTACATTCAGTTCGATAACTTCAACTGCCCAGCATTGAACGCATTCACATTTGTACCACAAGAACGTCATTGCATCACAATCTCTGCAAAATACAGTAAGCTTGACTTATACAATTACAACACGCAACCCTATTAATACTCACTCCTCGGCTGTTATAGCTCTTTCCCGAACTGATGAAACTCGGCTAATTCTCCAAATTGCGACATGGGCTTTAGGGGATGGGTTTGTGCAAAGCCTAGAATTTCTATAGGGGATAGTCTAACTCCTTTTGCTTCAGTAACCAACCATCCGACAATGCTACCATCTGAAAGAGTGCTGGGCCTTATAATGTTATCTCTTTGTCAAGTTGTTAAAGATCTTTCCCTTATTGGTCGTATTAACCTCTGTTGGTTGACGTGAAGCACTGAAAGAGAAAGGGAATTGTTAGAATTGGGGGTCTCTGGTTGGCGCAAGTATGCACTTGTGACAAGCAGGGACCCTCTCCTCTAAGTCAGGGCAAAGGATGACCCGTTAGAATTACCCTTGCTCACCCTCTAGGTGCGTGGCGTGAGCAGCCAAGGCTATTCTTCAGGCGTTATTCAGTTAAGCATTTGTAATCACACACACAGTAAAATATACCAATCCCCCCACAAATGGACACCAGGCTGTAAATATATAAAAATACGCTTCTTTATGTAAAAATATATATATGTAACTCAACAGACTTATCACAAGACCAAATAACGTTTTTGTTGCACCACAGGTTGTAAATAGGCAAAGGTTCTCAGTTGTAGCTTTCAATGGTTGTTTGTTCAAAAATACTTCAATGGTTTCACTTCAAGAAAATAGTTCCTTTTCTCCTTAGTTGCAGTTCAAAAATGGAGATTTCTCTGTTAAGGCGCTTTTGTTATAAATCTCTTAATTTCACAGTTCTCTCAGTGTTCTTTCCTTTCAAAGAGAAAGCCTCTCTCTGTTCTGGGGCTTTGGGACCCTCCCTGGGCCTTCGGCGTGCCTGGCAGCGCCTCTCCTGCCTTCAAGGGTGAAACTGACACAGCCCCTACCAACTCTCACGCATCGGGCGTGAGCACGCCTGTGCCGGCCCCGGCTCTTCCTCTCAGCTCGAGGACAGAGTTAAAGGCGGGCCGGCCCAGCAAGCAGTGCAGCAGGTAGGGGGGAGCTCGGGGTCCCTGACGGGGAGTACTGACGGAGCCCTCAGCTCTGACTCACCCGTGGGGACTCTGGGCACTCGGAGACTTCTCGGCTCGGCTCTCAGTCGAGCAACAGCTGGAGGGCAGGGAAGGAAAGCGTTGCGGGCCCCGAGCCCGAGGGAGACTTTGCAGAACACTTCAGTCACTTGGATCAGAGTCGGCACAGGCTTGTGCGACTCCAACGATGGGGGCACTCTCGGATCTTGACGCCAGCGGGCGTATGCAGCCAGGCAGGCGCGGCCCGCGACCCTTGGCACGACGGTGCGGGGGTCTCCTCAGCGGGGGCGGCGCGGCCTGGCCAACCTCGGGAATTGCGAAGCGGGGTCACAGGGCACGCCCTGTGCAGCTGTGGACCCGGCGTGGATCACAATCCACAAAGGAAATTCCGGCGGGAGGGGGGAGAGCGCTTCAAGGCACTCCAGTAGCAGGCAAGGGGCAGAGGAGCAGGAAGCCAAGCCTGGGGGCAGAGAGCGACTCCGATTGGAGCGAGGCTCTCACAGGGCAGAGGCTGGCAAGCTCCCGAGTGCCACAGCCCTAGGAGGGGGCGATGAGGGGCGCAGTCTGGCTCCAGCAGGGAAGCACACACGGCTCGAAAGTTAAGACGAGCAAAAGCACCAAGGACCCACTAGTCCTGGGGTCCAGGTCAGGGGGCAAGCTCAATCAAGCCCTTGGAGAATGTTTAAAGCACAAAGAAGCAAAGTATTTTCTCAGCAAGTCTTCTCCTCTCCTTTCTCAGCAAGGCAAGCAGCAGGCCAGTCCTCCCAGCGTCTCTTCTCCTTCTAGTCGGGCAGAGGTCCTTCGTGGTAAAACAGGATTCAAATTTACAAGGAGCAGGGCTCCTACTTTTATACCCAGTTTCTTTTGTTCTTACAGGCCAGGGGGGCCTTTGCATAACTGCTCTCAGCCTCTGAGCACTTGTGGTGGGTACTTCTGGCTTCTGCATTCAGTGTGAGGACAGGCACATCAGCCGCTCCCCAGGGGGGCGGAGCCAGCATTGTGTGGACAGGGGCAGCCAGGAGCACTTTGTTGACAAGCTTCGGTCCTTCCTGGGCCAGGTGCAGGCTGAGTCATCAGTCGCTCCCCAGGGGGGCGGAGCCAGCATTGTGGTGGCAGAGCACAGCCTGATGCATCATCCAGGGAAACTCCCACCTCCCACTAAGGTGTCATCCTGCCATTCACCACCTGTCACCTCCCAGCCCTGTCACTCACACAACTCAGACAGTCAGATACACACAAAGCAGAGGCGGGCTGAAATGGTTAGGCAAGCAAATGCTAGCTTTCTAAAAGTTTTATAAAAAAGAGGAAGGAACCCACACTTCATAACATTTCACACCATACAATTTCGGATGAAAAGGATAAACAAAAATTACTATGTTTATCTTGAATGTGATGGAATGAGGAAGTAGAACACGCTGCCAAATTGAAAGATAGGATCACAGAACCCGATGGCAGCCTAAAAGGGGAACCGGCACACACCGGTACCTTCAGGAAACGAAGACGTTCTTGAGGTGTCTGCGAGCTGTCCACACCCACAACTTTGGACAACTATAAAGAAATTCATGATTTATGTGAAAAACGAGTGGCACAACATCAAAACAGGAAATAGCAGAAAACAGCAGGCTCTCCCCTTATCTTAGATCCAGAAAGGCGCACAGACTTGACAAATCCATGAAAAGTTTTTGGGATGAACTGAACTTACCTCAAGTCCCCAGAGGTTTAAGAAACAGGGGAAAGAATTCATTTGGCCCTGAAGAGAGTTTGTGAAGAAACCTCCCAAACTCGAAACGCGTAGGCGAACAGGATAAAGTCCTAAGTCTTGAAATATAGATAAAACGTTTAGGAATTTGAAGCCTACTAACACTTCCACCGAGAGGTTGTTGTGTTTTCAGCAGACTCATTGGAAGTCTGCTTGTCGGTCAAATATTTTTCTTTGTGATTAAGTGCTCATTATGATGTTATTGAAAAATACTTTGACATTTTTCCCTTTTGTGTGATATGGTATCACTTTTTTTGTACATTATCTATTAGTTACATGTCTCTACACTGTATATGTATTTTGATTTAAGTTTTTGTGTCGTAAAGATTATGCATCACATATTTTTGATTGAAGCTTTTTGTTGTAAAGATTAGGGATCACGACATTTATGGTCAGTACGTGAAAGGCAATGGTATTTCTCTTGACTTAAATAATATTCATTAAAAGTTGCTTTTTTACAAAATTGATGAATAAAACGGCGCAACTAATCGCCAAGATAAACATAGTAATTTTTGTTTATCCTTTTCATCCGAAATTGTATGGTGTGAAATGTTATGAAGTGTGGGTTCCTTCCTCTTTTTTATAAAGTATTCGGGCCCTTACCCCACTTCTGTCCACATGGGCCAAACTCTTTTTTGAAAGACAGCTTTCTGAAAGTAGCATTTGCAAACACAGGATATTAAAATAAACTTTACTAAAAGAAGTATTTTATTATTCTGAGTTCAGGCATACTAAACATTAATTTCTACCATGTTCCCTGAGCCTGCTGGGATTATAGAGTGTAATAATTCCAGCAGCCCATCTGGCCTAAAGGGAACAGGTAGCCTTACAATAGTGAAAAACGAAATTGGCAGTAATTCACTATTAGGACATGCCACACACATCAGAGCATGTCCTACCTTACACTTACAATGCACCCTGCCCTCAGGCCTACCATAGGGGTGACTAATATGAAGATAAGGGAAGGTTTAGGGGCTGGCAAGTGTGTGCACTTGCCCAGCCAGCATGACAGTACCAGACTGCACACAGGTTCTGCAATGGCAGACCCTAGACACATTTTAAGGCTGCTTCTGTGGGTGGGCAATCAGCGCTGCAGGCCCACTAGCAGTATTGGCATTTACAAGCCCTGGCACTCCTGGTGCACTTTACTGGGGACTAACAGTAAATCCAATGAACCAATCATGGACATCAATCACCTATACACTTTATACAGGGAAAGCATATGCACTTTAGCACTGGTCAGCAGTGGTAAAGTGCCCAGAGTCATTAAACCAACAAAAACAGTTCAGAGAGAGTATTGGAGGAAGGCAAAAAGTTTAGGGATGACCCTGCCAAGAGGCCCAGGTCCAACACAACCCCCTTCCAGCCAAAACGCAGGGTAGACCAATCACCACTGTGATGGGCTTCCCTGCTTTGGGCGATAGAACCTGGACCTGGCCCGCAACAGCAGGGGCACATTCCAGTTCTACGCCAATCTGCACCTACTTCAAATCCTCGGTTCATACTCTCAGGGTCCACCAAGCCAATCCCTGGGACACCCTTCTCTTCCCCTGGGGACACCACCTGTGCAGCCTCTAACCTTAACTCGCTCCCAGGTGTGTCCCAACAGACAGTCGTCAAATCACAGTGGCCACTGACAGTAGTCAGGGCTGAGACCCAGGCCTCATGCCTCTCAGGGCTCTCAAACCTCTGTGGCCTCAGAGAGCGGGGGGCAGTAGCCCCAGGTGCCTGGCACCCTTTGTCCACTCTCCCTCCTGTCAGGTCAGGTATGTCATCCTGCCACTGACCCACCAGCCCCAGGCCTGTACCTGGCGGCTGGACCAAACACGGGGGTGGCCTCTCCCACACCCTGTCCTCCTCCTTGGGGCTCTGTACCCTCCCACCTGGAGTGGTACCCCCTTCCAGAATTGTCAGGGCACCTGTGGCAGGTGATCTGCACAATTCTCCCACCAGTTCAGGGGTGCTATCCTGCAACTGGGGTACCAGGTCAGGGGGGACACCCTGCACCTGGCCCTCTATCCTAGGGTCTAAACCCTCAAACTGCACCGGGGTCAGAGACAAGGACTCCCTCCCTCTGCACCCCCTTCCAGAGTACTGCCCACTCCCAACTGGAGTGGTACCCCTAGAAGTGACATGGGTCAGGACACTGATTACAGTGGTCCCACCCTCCAAGTCAGACAACACCTGAACCTGGCTCTCCAACTCAGGGACCCAACCCTGCAGTTGAACACTTGCCTGGTGCACCAGGACTTCCCGGGGAGCACGCATGCCCCCCCCCGAGGGTGGCACATAGCTCATGTGTCATGCGACAGTCTGCCTGGCGCAGATCTCACAAACCCTGTCCCTCGGACAGTGTGGGAAGATCCCCCAGGACAGAAGTGGTGTCACCCTGGTCATTCACTGGGGACGCAGCCCTGCTGGCTGGCCCCTGACCCACTGGTTCTTCCACTGGGGACTCTTTCCCCCTCTCGCCCCTCTTTCTGGACCTCTGCACCCTCCCAACCGGAGCGGTACTGCCAGACACCAGAACTACTGGAGCTCTGCTTACAGGGCCTCCACGTTCTCTAGCCACTGGGGGATCCCCCTTAAAGGGTGACTCATCCGGACAGCCTAGGCTCCCCACCTGGTGTTCCCTTAAAGAACCATCCAGGCTCTGAGACTGAGGTGGGGCACTACCGGGACAAAACCCATTCTCACTCCTTCCCCTTAAGGACAGGACGTGAGGCCCTACACCCCTCTCACTACTACCGGACCTAGCTGGGCTACTCTGCGCCACTTCCACCACTCTGGGCTGGAAGATACCTGAGCCACTCCCCACAGGAACACACCCCAATGCCTCTCCAGACCTTCTGGAATCCACCACAAGGTCTGCCTCCAATGTGAGCTCCCTGGGGTCAGAGAACTCACTCTCAAACAGGTGTTGGCATAGCTCTGGAAAACTGGGACTTACAATATGCTCTCCCACAATTGGATTACACAGCCCCCTAGCAGGGTTAACCAAACTATCCTTCACATCTCCATCCAGCGCCTCACACACATACTCCACACCATTCTTCTGAGACTGGCCAGACAGTAGCGGACTGCCTCTGTCACACAACCCACACTCTTCTGGGCGGTCCTTACACTCACCCACCAGGACCTCAACCATGGGGGAATCCCTCCCACCACTAGGACCATGAACTCCTACGCCAGCCACCCTATTCCCTTCAGGGACGCTGCGCACTACTGGAGCTACCTCATGCCCTTGAACTTCCTGGTGTAAGTTAACCCCCTCCAAGTCAGGTGCCACATCTCTAGGTGGGCGCACTATGCTGTCAGCACTAGATACCTGAATGTTGCTGCCACCAGCTGAGCTGGACTCCACCTCCAACTCAGCAACGCTCAATCCGCCAGCGACACAAATCTCTGGATGTTGGGCTGAAGCCCTCCTGGCTTCAAGCTCTAAATCAAGTTCTCTCATCCTGAAGTAGTGAGCTCTTTGGCGTGTTTGCGCTTCCATTGCCAATTTTTGCATTTCGAATTCTATTTGTCCAGCTAACTTTGCCATCTCCATTGCATGTGCCCTGTCTGCTGCCCTGTCTGCCAACTCCTCTGGCGACAGGCATCTGGTTGCTGCCTTTTCCATCCTCACTGGACCAGGCATGACGTCTTCAAAAACACATGGAGATCTCCCAGCAAAATTATAGAAATGGAAACCTGTGGCTGCGTTATAGGTCTGCTCTCACTATGTGGTGATCAGCAATTCACTGTATGTCAACTACAAATGCAAATTCGCAAATCCTCACCGCTGCGTCCAATGTTAGAATTGGGGGTCTCTGGTTGGCGCAAGTATGCACTTGTGACAAGCAGGGACCCTCTCCTCTAAGTCAGGGCAAAGGATGACCCCTTAGAATTACCCTTGCTCACCCTCTAGGTGCGTGGCGTGAGCAGCCAAGGCTATTCTTCAGGCGTTATTCAGTTAAGCATTTGTAATCACACACACAGTAAAATATACCAATCCCCCCACAAATGGACACCAGGCTGTAAATATATAAAAATACGCTTCTTTATGTAAAAATATATATATGTAACTCAACAGACTTATCACAAGACCAAATAACGTTTTTGTTGCACCACAGGTTGTAAATAGGCAAAGGTTCTCAGTTGTAGCTTTCAATGGTTGTTTGTTCAAAAATATTTCAATGGTTTCACTTCAAGAAAATAGTTCCTTTTCTCCTTAGTTGCAGTTCAAAAATGGAGATTTCTCTGTTAAGGCGCTTTTGTTATAAATCTCTTAATTTCACAGTTTTCTCAGTGTTCTTTCCTTTCAAAGAGAAAGCCTCTCTCTGTTCTGGGGCTTTGGGACCCTCCCTGGGCCTTCGGCGTGCCTGGTAGCGCCTCTCCTGCCTTCAAGGGTGAAACTGACACAGCCCCTACCAACTCTCACGCATCGGGCGTGAGCACGCCTGTGCCGGCCCCGGCTCTTCCTCTCAGCTCGAGGACAGAGTTAAAGGCGGGCCGGCCCAGCAAGCAGTGCAGCAGGTAGGGGGGAGCTCGGGGTCCCTGACGGGGAGTACTGACGGAGCCCTCAGCTCTGACTCACCCGTGGGGACTCCGGGCACTCGGAGACTTCTCGGCTCGGCTCTCAGTCGAGCAACAGCTGGAGGGCAGGGAAGGAAAGCGTTGCGGGCCCCGAGCCCGAGGGAGACTTTGCAGAACACTTCAGTCACTTGGATCAGAGTCGGCACAGGCTTGTGCGACTCCAACGATGGGGGCACTCTCGGATCTTGACGCTAGCGGGCGTATGCAGCCAGGCAGGCGCGGCCCGCGACCCTTGGCACGACGGTGCGGGGGTCTCCTCAGCGGGGGCGGCGCGGCCTGGCCAACCTCGGGAATTGCGAAGCGGGGTCACAGGGCACGGCCTGTGCAGCTGTGGACCCGGCGTGGATCACAATCCACAAAGGAAATTCCGGCGGGAGGGGGGAGAGCGCTTCAAGGCACTCCAGTAGCAGGCAAGGGGCAGAGGAGCAGGAAGCCAAGCCTGGGGGCAGAGAGCGACTCCGATCGGAGCGAGGCTCTCACAGGGCAGAGGCTGGCAAGCTCCCGAGTGCCACAGCCCTAGGAGGGGGCGATGAGGGGCGCAGTCTGGCTCCAGCAGGGAAGCACACACGGCTCGAAAGTCAAGACGAGCAAAAGCACCAAGGACCCACTAGTCCTGGGGTCCCGGTCAGGGGGCAAGCTCAATCAAGCCCTTGGAGAATGTTTAAAGCACAAAGAAGCAAAGTATTTTCTCAGCAAGTCTTCTCCTCTCCTTTCTCAGCAAGGCAAGCAGCAGGCCAGTCCTCCCAGCGTCTCTTCTCCTTCTAGTCGGGCAGAGGTCCTTCGTGGTAAAACAGGATTCAAATTTACAAGGAGCAGGGCTCCTACTTTTATACCCAGTTTCTTTTGTTCTTACAGGCCAGGGGGGCCTTTGCATAACTGCTCTCAGCCTCTGAGCACTTGTGGTGGGTACTTCTGGCTTCTGCATTCAGTGTGAGGAGAGGCACATCAGCCGCTCCCCAGGGGGGCGGAGCCAGCATTGTGTGGACAGGGGCAGCCAGGAGCACTTTGTTGACAAGCTTCGGTCCTTCCTGGGCCAGGTGCAGGCTGAGTCATCAGTCGCTCCCCAGGGGGGCGGAGCCAGCATTGTGGTGGCAGAGCACAGCCTGATGCATCATCCAGGGAAACTCCCACCTCCCACTAAGGTGTCATCCTGCCATTCACCACCTGTCACCTCCCAGCCCTGTCACTCACACAACTCAGACAGTCAGATACACACAAAGCAGAGGCGGGCTGAAATGGTTAGGCAAGCAAATGCTAGCTTTCTAAAAGTAGCATTTGCAAACACAGGATATTAAAATAAACTTTACTAAAAGAAGTATTTTATTATTCTGAGTTCAGGCATACTAAACATTAATTTCTACCATGTTCCCTGAGCCTGCTGGGATTATAGAGTGTAATAATTCCAGCAGCCCATCTGGCCTAAAGGGAACAGGTAGCCTTACAATAGTGAAAAACGAAATTGGCAGTAATTCACTATTAGGACATGCCACACACATCAGAGCATGTCCTACCTTACACTTACAATGCACCCTGCCCTCAGGCCTACCATAGGGGTGACTAATATGAAGATAAGGGAAGGTTTAGGGGCTGGCAAGTGTGTGCACTGCCCAGCCAGCATGACAGTACCAGACTGCACGCAGGTTCTGCAATGGCAGACCCAAGACACATTTTAAGGCTGCTTCTGTGGGTGGCGCAATCAGCGCTGCAGGCCCACTAGCAGTATTGGCATTTACAAGCCCTGGCACTCCTGGTGCACTTTACTGGGGACTAACAGTAAATCCAATGAACCAATCATGGACATCAATCACCTATACACTTTATACAGGGAAAGCATATGCACTTTAGCACTGGTCAGCAGTGGTAAAGTGCCCAGAGTCATTAAACCAACAAAAACAGGTCAGAGAGAGTATTGGAGGAAAGCAAAAAGTTTAGGGATGACCCTGCCAAGAGGCCCAGGTCCAACAGGCATCAACAATAAATGTCTAACTTGTGGAGCAAATGTGACTCCACAAAAGGGAATGGAATTAACTAATATAGTTAGAAGATGAACTACGGCTGCTCGACAGAGGCAACATGACGGGGGAACACCACGATAGCGAATCTTACATTCACTGCAGGACGGAGTTGTTGGCAGAATTACATCAGCAAGCTGGCTTCCGGAAGCACATAGGGAATTCTTGAGCGAACCATACTCAGTTGAAGAGATAGAGCAAGCTATTGCAGCAATGGATGGCTCTAAAGCGCCTGGGCTGGACGGGTTCCCCTAGATTTTTTATAAAACCTACAAAACACTCCTGGCCCCTTATCTCCTTGAAGTTTATAAGAAAGCATTAGAAACAAGCACCTTCCCACCCTCATTCAGGGAAGCCGTACTGATGCTATTCCCCAAGCCCGGTAAAGATCATGAGAAGTGCGGGTCGTATCGTTCGTTATCACTTTTAGATTTTGACTATAAAATCTTGGCCAAAATGATGGCAACTAAACTATTGCTCTTAATGAAGCAGATTATAACACCCGCCCAATCGGGATTCGTTCGGCACAGATCCATTTCGCTTAACCTTAGGACTTTTTTTTCCCGTAGTTAACAGAATAAATCTAGACACACTTGCTATTGCAGCATTTTTAGACGCAGAGAAGGCATTCAACTCTGTTGAGTCGCCTTTTCTACATGCCATGCTGAACAAGATGGGCATTCCGAAGAGCTTCGTAGACTTAGTGAAACAACTATACGGAGACCCATCAGCTCGCATCCGCTTCAATGGCACAATAACGGAACCATTCAAAGTGTCCCGAGGTACCCGGCAGGGCTGCACCTCTGTCCCCCTTATTTTTTAGGTCTTGGCTGGCGTTAGCAGCATGCAGCGCTGCTCTGACCATGGGAGGGCCTTTTGTAATCGATTCAGCAAAAGCTGAATATGCACGGGTACGGATGGACACAGATGGGAACGCGCATGCCGATGTGGACAGTCCAGCGCCATTTTGTTTAAATTATAAGCACTAATGCTTGTTAGTCCCGGCCCCTTCCCGTTGTCCGTGTTTCGGTTGCCTGCAGTCATTTAAGCACTAATGCTTGTTAGTCCCGCCCCCTTCCCGTTGTCCGTATTCCCGTTGCCTGCAGTCATTTTGTTTAACTTATAACCACTAATGCTTGCTTTAAGTGTACTGTGGCGGGACACCCCAGGACACACCGCAAGATGCCGCTCGCCTCCCTCTGCTTCCTGCTGCCCTTGATGATGGGTGAGTGACTGGCAAGTGCGTAGGCGCTGAGGTGCGCTCCCAGTCCCTGTGAAGTTAGTGCTGACAGACAGCCGCCTGCTGTCTTGTTATCCCACCTCAAAGCATCCATCGGGGATACATATGCGATGTAATGTCAGCCAGAGGCAGGGATCCCACACCAGCAAAACTTCTGCCATCTCTCGGCTCCGTCCCGCCCCATGCATAGACACTAGAGCTGGGTGCAGGGAGAGAGCGAAAAACACAGAGAGCAAGATCGAGAGAGGAAACGTTAAAGAGAAGCAACCCGACGCAGCACAGGGGAAGCAAGAAGGGCGCAAGCCAGTGTATGGCGAGGCAGCCATGAGGGGTGGGCCTCGCAGACCGACCTGTAGATGAAATCGGTTCACATTAGGTTATGTCATGTGGGACTTACCCAGGATCAAGTAGACAACGCCTCTTTATATCTCTCCTGTCCTTTGCATTCAGTCGCCGTGGGAATCCTCCGGACAGGACTATTACGTCCC
This sequence comes from Lissotriton helveticus, assembly GCF_964261635.1. Taxonomy (NCBI): domain Eukaryota; kingdom Metazoa; phylum Chordata; class Amphibia; order Caudata; family Salamandridae; genus Lissotriton; species Lissotriton helveticus. Next base: position 1,089,898,457 of record NC_136068.1, read on the forward strand.
CTTTAACTGCGAACACTTCCTGGAATCCCCGGCCCAGCTGACTCCATCACATGGTCCAATCAGGACTTACTATTCTGGGGAAGCGCCTTTAAAAGACACAGAGGAAGAAAGGCTTGTCGTCATCCCGGACCAAGGAAGCGCCGACACGGAACGAAACCCGAGAGAATCCTGGAAGGCATTCAGAGAAAGAAGCGCTCGCCTACCCTGCAGATGCTGAAGAAACAAGGGTACCGGAAACATGGCAGAGGACTCCCGAAGAGCCTGCAAGAGAGCTGGACCCCATCCGGTACCGCGGACAAACCAACCACACTTCGGGAGGAGTGTGGCTCACAGAGGTACGTGCCCCCATACGTGGGTGGCTTTCAAAAGGGGACGCGGCGGATAACAAGCTGCTATACACACGTAGGGAGGAGGGGGGGGAGTAGGGGTTAACTGACTCACTCTGAGACTCCCGACTGGGGGTTAAACTCACATGGTGACAGTCGAGGTGTTTTCCCCACACTGCTTTCCCTGAACACTATTAGTAGAACCAGAGTGTATGGTGAAACTCATTTTCTTTTCTCTATTTTATCGGCCACGTATGACCCTCCACCAACCGGACTTCACAGAGGAAGGTAGAAAGTGGGAGGAAGAGAAGGAGGACCGCCATTCTGGCTGTTCCCTACCTCTGATGCCGACAAGAGTGAAAGAGACTTTCAGCATTATTAAAAAATCTGTCAAGTCACGGAGTGCCTATAAATAAAATTCCTTGTTTCACCACTCTAGCCTACGGGTCCATTTATAATTATCCACCCGTGGTGTCAGATGTGGGATAATTCCATTGGACTGCTGTAAAGGAGAACCTCATCCAAAAGCTTATACAAGGACAAGAGAAGCTAGAGTGGGCTGTGGAAAGGCATATGTCATCGCCCAAAGCTGACAGGGAACTATTCAGCATGACGATCAATCAACAATTAGAAAACTTGTATAAGGTGTCTGACAGACAGGACGATTTCGCAAAACAGGTCCCTACCAGACAAGGAACCTCGTCCAAAAGTATATTTCAGGAGAGGATCTGGACGCTTTTCTGCTTAATTTTGAACGGGCCGCCCGAGCATCAGGATGGCCCGAACATAAATGGCCTTTCTTTCTAGCTCCCGTGTTAACAGGAGGGGCTCAGGCTGGGTACCAGGCAGCCAATCCTACTGGTACCACCCCCTATAATACAATAAAGGACATCATTTTAGATCACCTTGGACTGGACACAGAAGCATATAGAGTCCGCTTTCGGAAAGAGAAAGGAAGCCCTGGAGACACCTCAAAAACATTGTTCCACAAACTAAAGACGGCGACAGATAAGTGGTTAAAACCCCAAGTGCGAACAAAACAAGAGATAATGTCCTTAATTTATCTCAAACAGTTCTTGGAGACCCTACCCTCCCTACTCAGAGATGGCTCAAACAACATACTCACATCTCCGTGGAAGAAGCCGTAGACATGTCTCGTATACTGAGGAAATGGGTACAGCGTTTTATGTAAGTTTAGTTATCGAGATGATTCGTATAAAAACCCTGCTGGATTTGGGGTGTAGGCAATCGGTGATTCAGAGCTACCTAGTTAAACCAGAAAATATAATAGAGCACCAACAAATACCCATCAGATGCGTGCCTGGGGATGTTAAGACCTATCCAGCAGACCAAGTGAATATATGACTCCCGGATGGAAAGGTTCTACAAATCACCGTAGGGGTGTTGCCCAATCTACCCGAGAAGCTCATACTAGGTACTGATCATCCTGAACTCATGAGACTCCTTAGAGAAAAAATAAAGGGGAGACCAAACACTTCTACCGCCTTTTTAACACAGGCCCCTTGGGAGGGGGATAAGAACTTCCGGTATGCCCAGAAAAACGACCCTACCCTTCAAGTAGTTTGGCAACAGGCATTGGTTCCTTCCACCATCTATCCCTCCTTTCTAGTTGAGCAGGACCTCCTCTATAGGAAAAGAACCCCAACATCTCCCAAACATCTACTTGTCCCACAGAGCTTCAGAGCACAGGTCATGTTCTTCGCCCAAAGCCATTTACTGGCATATTGGGTACCGAAAAACCAGCCAGAATATTCTGGAACATTTATTTTGGCCTGGTATACATGCACAAATTGAAAAATACTGTAGAGAGTGTGAAATATGTAAAAAGAAGAATCCATCTAGTCCCCCGGCTGTACCATTACAACCCCTACCCATCATAGGGAAGCCATTTGAACGTGTAGGTATGGACCTCATAGAACCCCTGCCAAGATTGTGAAAAGGCCATCAGTACGCCCTTGTCCTTATCGATTATGCCACAAGGTATCCAGAAGCTTTTCCTTGACGGACCCCTAATACATCTGCCATCTGTGGGAAACGAATAGAACTCTTCCCACGTGTGGGGTTACCCCGTGAGATTCTCACAGATCAGGGTACTCACTTTGGGTCACATCTAATGGGTCAGGTATGCAAAACATTGGACATTACCCAAATAAAAACATCAGTGTACCACACCCAAACAGATGGGTTGTGCGAGCACTATAATTGCATGATCAAGCTAACCCTCAAAAACATTATGGCACCAGAGGGAAAAGACTGGGATGCCTTACTCCCCTTAGCATTGTTTGTTATACGATGTCAAAAACAGAGTAGCCTCAGGTGTTCACCATTCGGACTCTTATACGGGAGACAGCATGTAGTCTCTTGGAGATTACCAAGGAAGCGTGGGAAAGAGAGAAACCAGAAGAGAACCAACCCTTCCTTGACTATTCCGAAAGACTGAAAACCCGACTGTCCAAATTGCTGGAGTTTGCCTGTGACAATCTTGAGATGGCTCAGCGACGACAGCAAATCTTTTACGATAAGGGCAAGAGGTGACGACATCTTCAGGTGCATAACTGGGTGCTAGTCCTTTTACCATCTTCCCTCCCTAAAGCCAGTGCAGAATGGAAAGGTCCCTATGAGATCATCGAAAAGATAGGTCTGCCGACCTACAGTCTCCGCCATAGCAAAACCAAAACCCAGATATTTCATATTAACCTGCTTAAAAAATGGTTAGGCCCACCACCAACAAGCATTTGCAATGCAATAGGTCTCGCATTAGGAAATTTTGAGCTATTGGTATTGTAAATGACACATTTTTTATTTATGTGTTGGTATTGAAAATAGCGAAATTAATAGCTTTGTCATTTACAATGTCAATAGTTTTAACTTTCACAAACGTAACACCTATAGCTTTTATAATGCAATATGTGTTGTATTTACATAACTTAGATGTATTAATATTACAAATAACAATGGCTTTTATTTTTTTTACTAATACTTAAATAAAAGCTATTGGAATTTATAATGGCAATAGCTTAAACTTTTGTAAATAACATTTGGGAAGATTATGTTCAGTGTATTTTATTGTGATGAAAATCCAAGAACAGAAGTGAAATATTAACATCTTTTTGTGACATTTGTAATAAAGCTTGAAACATTGAGAGAACATATTAGAACCAGTTGTTGTTGAGAGATGCTGTGGCGTTCAGTGGTGCCGAGTGATGCTGTGGCCTTCAGTGGTGCTGAGTGATGCTGTGGCATTCAGTGGTGCTGTGGCGTTGAGTGGTGCTGTGGCGTTGAGTGGTGCTGAATGATGCTGTGGCGTTGAGTGATGCTGTGGCATTGAGTGATGCCTTGGCATTGAGTGATGCTGTGGCGTTGAGTGATGCTGTGACGTTGAGTGATGCTGTGACGTTGAGTCGTGCTGTGATGTTGAGTGGTGCTGTGGCGTTGAGTGGTGCTGTGGTGTTGAGTGGTGCTGTGGCATTGAGTGGTGCTGTGGCGTTGTGGGGTGCTGTGGCATTCAGTGGTGCTAAGTGATTCTGTGGCGCTGAGTGATGCTGTGGCATTGAGTGATGCTGTGGTGTTGAGTGGTGCTGTGGCGTTGAGTGATGCTGTGGCATTGAGTGATGCTGGGCGTTGAGTGATGCTGTGGCATTGAGTAATGCTGTGGCATTGAGGAATGTTGTGGCGTTGAGGGATGCTGTGCGCTGAGTAGTGCTGTGTCATTGTGTGGTGTTGTGGCATTGAGTGGTGCTGTGGCGTTGAGGGGTGCTGTGGCATTCAGTGGTGCTGAGTGATTCTGTGGCACTGAGTGACTGGTGTTGAGTGGTGCTGTGGTGTTGAATGGTGCTGTGGTGTTGAGTGGTTCTGTGGCTTTGAGTGGTGCTGTGGCGTTTAGTGGTGCTGAGTGATGATGTGTTGTTGAGTGCTGCTGTGTTGTTGAGTGATGCTGTGGCGTTGAGTGATGCTGTGGCGTTGTGTGATGCTGTGGCATTAAGTGACGCTGTGGCGTTGAGTGACGCTGTGGCGTTGAGTGACGCTGTGGCGTTGAGTGACGCTGTGGCATTGAGTGGTGCTGTGGCATTGAGTGGTGCTGTGGCGTTGAGTGGTGCTGTGGCGTTGAGTGGTGCTGTGGCGTTGAGTGGTGCTGAGTGATGCTGTGGCGTTGAGTGATGCTGTGGTGCTGAGTGGTGCTGTGGCATTGAGTGGTGCTGTGGTGTTGAGGGGTGCTGTGGCGTTGAGTGGTGCTGTGGCATTGAGTGGTGCTGTGGCATTGAGTGGTGCTGTGGTGTTGAGTGGTGCTGTTGCGTTGAGTGGTGCTGTAGCATTGAGTGGTGTTGTGGCATTGAGTGGCGTTGAGTGATGCTGTGGCATTGAGTGATGCTGTGGCATTGAGTGATGCTGTGGCGTTGAGGGATGCTGTGGCGTTGAGGGATGCTGTGGCGTTGAGGGATGCTGTGGTGTTGAGGGATGCTGTTGCATTGAGGGATGCTGTGGCGTTGAGTGGTGCTGTGACATTGAGTGGTGCAATGCAGTAGGTCTTACAATTATGCGGGTTTGAGCTATTGCATTGTAAATGACATTGCCTTTTATTTATGTTTTTGTTTGTAAAACATAAATAAAAGGCATTGTCATTTACAATGGCAATAGCTTAAACTTGCGTAAATGTGAGACCTATTGCATTGTAAATGCTTGTTTGAAGAAGGTTTTGCCTTGTGTGGCCGTATTGTAGGAGTGCTAATAGCTGTGGGGACTATGGGCAGTCACGGGAAGCACGAGGGGAGGAGAACCTGGCAGGGAAGGGTGGTTTAAATTTACAGATGCAGCAGTGCGGCAAGGTGCTCTTGGATGCTGCTCAAACACAAACATTTTTTTAAAAAGATGGCTCCACTAAACAAGCAATGCGTGCAACTAAATAAATAATTAAAAGCGGGCAGAAGTGAAAGGGGAGAAGAACCTGGCAGGGAATGGGGGGTTTGAATTTACAGATGCAGCAGTGCGGAAAAGGGGATCTAGGGTGGCGCCTGAACATATAAAAAAACAAGATATGTTCATGTGGGAAACAGATCTGGAGGTATTCTATTGGAGAAAATATCCAGTGGTTTAATTGCGCAGGAGCGGACTGTGGACACCTATAGATTAATTAGATCGTCTTCCCATTTTTTTGTGACGCTGCAACATAAATGTAAAGAATAATGTTTTGTATGTCTTAGAATGCTTAAAAATGTGTTGAAAGTAGTCACTGCCTGCTCCCCCTCAAAGCATGCCACAAATGTTATTTTTCTGGAAAATGTCAACTTTCCTGAATTGCAATAGTCATGTGACAATATAAAACAAGAGGCTCCGAACCAAATAAAAAACGAGTCTTGAAAGCATGCCTGTGCCTCTGCTATTGGGAGTGCTTAAGATCAGTAGTGGGAAATTGTGGAAAGTTATCATGTTGACTGTAAATATGCTTTTGGTCTTTGGAAATGGGCCGTGGGAGCTTGATGCGGAAATAACGTTGTTTACATCACGTCCCTCTAGAGAGGCCGTTCGATGAGAAGCTAATGAGAGTCGGTGGGCTGCATGTAATTGACATCTAAATATGTGTCTAACAGGAAGGGAAATTAGATTCTCTTATTTAAAGGGGAACTCAGATGCCAGCACCGAAGGGGAAAGCACTGGGTGCGGAATATAGGAGCGAGTTAAAGAGACACACGGCAATGAGAAATGATTTGGCCTTTGGGCAGCAGTCACAGAAAGTGCGTATATATCTGGTTTTCCAAGTTAGATGGGTGGGAGGGTCAGCCAGTGTCAATCATTTCTTCAGGATACAACATAATCTAGTTAGTGAGGCGTCGCGCTTCAAGAGCCTGGTGGGGGCGCGGGGGACCCAGCGAGTGGGAGGGAGGGAAGGAGCATATGGGGATGGGGTGTGAGTGAGGGGGAGCAGAAGCCTTTGATGTGGTGTGCTAGGCCAAGCGCGCGCTGGAGAAGCGTCACGCTTCAAGAGTTAACATGTGAACCCAAGAGTTAACCCAAGTGAGCAGCACATCACTGATCTAGTTCTGTCAACCTTTGAAAAACGCCTGTCTGAGGCCCGTCAGAAGGGTAAAAAACTGAAGGCATGTACGAGAGTAAACACACAATGTAGATAACTCCGAGGCCGATTGTTTAAACCTCAGACGTCATATAAATACCAACATGATTGACATGGAAAGAGGAGTTGAAAGGATCAGCTGTCAATAGTGACCATATTGTGATTGGCCGCAAGTATACATGTATAGGGATGTGGCTCGAGCTGCCGACTTTGGGCGTAGGAAACAGTGTTCAAGTCCCGCCGACTCTATTTTAAAAATGCAGACGTAATAATTAAATCTAAAGGCATCCAGGATCCGGTAAACAAACATTCTGGAGCAAAATAAAACAAGGGTTGGGGCAATGCACAGAGCAGGCGCCCTCAAACCGCCCTGATCAAAGACATTCAAATACTGCTCGAAAGCCAAAGTGGGAGGGGGAAGTGCAGGGATGCATGGAAAAAAGCCCTGGAACCACGTTAGATTAGAAATACCCTCTGACTGAGTCGGATTAGCAGGAAACCTAGAAATGCAAATGCTGTGTGTGAGCTCCAAAAGTGAAGAGTCAACCAAAACAAGCTGGGCCTGAAGAGCAGAGAAGGGCAGAAGCGTGCTGCCGACTTTGGGCGTAGGAAACAGTGTTCGAGTCTGAAAAACAAGTCGGATGGGGGTGGGGGGCGGGGGAGAAGGGGAGTGAGCGAGTGGGAGGAAAGCGCTGGTGAAGCGTCGCGCTTCAAGAGCCTGATTGGGGGGGGCGGGGGAGCCAGTGAGTGGGAGGGAGGAAAGGAGCATATGGGGATGGGGTGTGAATGAGGGGGAGCAGAAGCCTTTGATGGTGGTGTACGAGGCCAAGCACGCGCTGGAGAAGCGTCACGCTTCAAGAGTTAACATGCATTGTGAGAAATCCGCATGGAATCTGCTTGGTCAGAGAGTTTGTTTCAGCTACATTACTCTCGTCTATTTATCCCTGCGGGATATAATAGTCGAGACCTAAAACAACCTAATGGTAAATTCAGATCCCAAAGAATCTTTTTTTTTGTAGAGTTTTATATAGCGCGAACTAGACCCGAACCGAATCAGGTATCAGAGCGCTTTACATAGCACAAGTTATGTTTTTACATGAGGACACACTTTCAGTTTTTAGGCACAGGGAGATTAAGTGATTTGCCCAGAATCACAGGAGGTTTTTTGGCGTCGTTACCGAGGCTCGAACCCAGATCGCCAGGTCCGAGGTCGAGCGCCCTAGCCGTTAGGCCAGCTCCTCTCCCGACAACATTCACTCTTTCCCAAATGGACATAAATGACACTCTGCCCAAAACACAAAGAGTAGAACTGGATACCCTGCTCTCCTCTTTTTCTCCTATCTTTTCTGATAGTCCAGGACGGACTAACCTGATAGAACATACCATCCCTTCGATACCAGGCAAAACCATAAGACAACGGCCTTATTGTATTCCCGCAGCCCATCGAAAAGCCATTGAGGACAAAATACAAAGTATGCTCGCCTCTGGTATCATACGACCCTCTAAAAGTAACTGGTCCTCACCTGTGGTCCTTGTACCCAAACCTGACGGGTCTGTAAGGTTCTGAATAGATTTTAGAGCCGCAAATTCTATTACAGTTGGATTCCTATCCTCTGCCTAGGGTAGATGAATTAATTGAACAACTTGGTAAAGCTCAGTATATAACCACCTTAGATTTAACCAAGGGATACTGGCAAGTTCCCCTTTCTCTAAAAGACCAATCCAAAATGGCCTTTTCCACTCCTGCTAGCTGTATGAATTTACCGTTCTTCCCTTCAGTCTTCATGCGACACCTGCCACTTTTCAACATCTTATGGACGTGGTATTGCGAGATCATCGGGGGTTCGCATCTGAGTACCTCGATGACATCGGAATATACAGTCCAAACTGGGAGCAACATCTCTCCCATTGCAAGAAGGTATTTAAAGCCTTACAAGAAGCGGCTTGCATATCAATTCCAAGAAGTCCAGAGTGGCCTATCATAAAGTCCGCTATTTGGGGTATCTCTTGGGAAACGACTTAATAGAACCCCAACAGGAAAAGATAAAAGCCATTGCCAATACTCCATTTCCCACAACCAAGAAAGAAGTCATGGCATTCCTGGGGTTACTTGGGTACTATCGCCGCTCTAGTCCTCATTACTCCCAGATTGCTTCACCCCTGACTGACCTCCTTAAAAAAAATGTTAGAGAAAGAGACCTCTTACCACCCCCCTTGTCAGACATCCAGGCCTTTCAAGACCTAATACAGGCTATTACATCGAGGCCTGTTTTAATATCCTCTGATTTCAAGAAACCTTTCATCCTCCAAACTGATGCCTCTGACGCGGGTTTGGGGGCCGTTCCATCCCAAATATCTGAGGGCGGCGTTGAACAGCCCATAGCTTTTATCAGTCGCAAACTATTCCCCCGTGAGAAGGCCTACCCTGTGATAGAGAAGGAGTGTCTGGCAGTCAAATGGGTGGTAGAGAAGATGTTCTATTACCGTGAGAGTTCCCCTTTTATCCTGTACATGGATCATGCTCCCCTTAAGTGGTTAAGTCGCAACAAGGGAAACAACGACAGGATCCTGCAGTAGTTCCTCTCCCTCCAGCCCTTTATGTTCGAAGTCAGGCACCGAAAGGGCAGACTCAATGCCAAAGCTGACTTCTTATCTTGTGTCAGTCAGTTCCCCGATCGTGAACTGTTTGGGGGGAGATGTGACGCGTGGGACTTACCCGGGATCAAGTAGACGACGTCTCTACTGACCTGTTGCCTCTTTATATCTCGCCTGTCCTTTGCCTTCAGTCGCAGTGGGAATCCTCCGGACAGGACTATTACGTCCCCTTTAACTGGGAACACTTCCTGGAATCTCCGACCCAGCTGACTCTGTCACATGGTCCAATCACAACTTACTATTCTGGGGAAGCGGCTCCTTTAAAAGACACACAGGAAGAAAGGCTCGTTGTCATCCCGGACCATGGAAGCGCCGACACGAAAGGAAACCCGAGAGAATCCTGGAAAACATTCCGACAAAGAGGAGAAGCGCTCGCTGACCCTGTAGACGCCGAAGAAGCAAGGGTACCGGAAACACGGCAGAGTACTCCTGAAGAGCCTGCAAGGGAGACGGACCCCATCAGGTACCGCGGACAAACCAGCCACACTCCAGGAGGAGTGTGGCTCACAGAGGTACGTGCCCGCATCTGTGGGTGGCTTTCAAAAGGGGACGCAGCGCATAACAAACTGCTCTACACACGTACGGAGGAGGGAGGGTCGTAGGGGTTAACTGACTCTCTCCGAGACTCCCGACTGGGGGTTAAACTCACATGGTGACGGTCGAGGTGTTTTCCCCACACACCTTTACCTGAATACTTTTAGTAGAACCAGAGTGTATGGTGAGACTCGTTTTCTTTTATTTTCTTTATTTTATCAGCCACGTATGACCCTCCACCAACCGGACCTCGCAGAGGAAGGCAGAAAGTGGGAGGAAGAGAAGGAGGACCGCAATTCAGGCTGTTCCCTATCTCTGATGCCGACAAGAGTGAAAGAGACTTCCAGCATTATTTAAAAATCTGTCAAATCATGGAGTGCCTATAAATAAATCTCCTTGTTTCACCACTCTAGCCTACGGTCCATGTATAAGTATCCACAGGTTACCAGATAGATAGCTAGCTAGATTGCAGACTGGGAGAGGATGTGGTCTGACTGCTAGATTGCTGACTTTGGAGCTGGGAATCCAAGGTTCGAGGGTCGCATCCACATCCGGTGATTCTGGGCAAATCACTTAATCTCCCCCTGCCTACCCAAAAAAAAACAAGCATTAAAAATGCAATAGGTCTCGCCTTTCATTAATTTAAAACCATTTGCTTTGCTATACAATACCATTAGCAAAGCAAATGGCTTTAACTTAATTAAAGGCGAGACCTATTGCATTTTCAATGCTTGTTATAATAGCAATGGACCCCCTCATATGTTATTTTCAGAAGGATCATCTACACAGAGCACTCCAATTTAAACATGGCGCTGTGCTAGTGATGTTATATGCAGACAATGTGGAATTGTATGTTAGGAAGCCTGAAGAGAACTTACAATCGCTGCTAAGAGAAATAAAGCGCTTCGGAGCATTTCCTGGCCTCTAAATTAACTGGGGTAAGTCAGACCTATTCCCCCTGCCCGACGTTCATTATCGCAAATGTGGGGAGTTCCCGTAGCGGTGGTGTGAAGCGGAAATTAAATATTGGGAATATATTTATATAGAGACCGAGAACAGGTATTACGATTAAATTACGGCCCAGCCCTGAGCCGGTTACAGAGCCAAGTGGAACAGTGGGTTAAACTACTGTTATCAATAGCCGGACACATAGCCATTATAAGGATGGGGATATTGCCCGGCGTTCTCTATTTATTCACCAACATTCCCATTCCATTGACCAATCTGTTCTTTGCACGACTCCGCACGCACCTCATAAATTGGTATGGGGAGGGAAACAGCCTTAAGTTAATTGGGACACCTTAACGCTTCTGTACGAAAGAGGTGGATTTGGAGTTCCAAACATGCAGCTTTATTTTTTGGTGGTACAATGTGGATATGCATATCATCGGTATCACCCTGACGCACGCATATCCTACGCCAAACCAGAGAGAGATTTAGCCGACCCCACACCACTGAATGCAATACTGCCTGTAGGGATTCCCCGAGACCCACACGATATCCAACAGCTATTTACCACTTGCTGGGCATAGAAAAAAACTACTTATTAAAACAGGAGGGTCACTGTTGTATTTCCCAGCATTGCCTCTATCCACAACTCCCTGGCTTCCCCCTACGATAGAAGCAGGCACTCAGCACACTCTCTTCCGGTTGGGATTAGAAACTATTGGGGACTTATTCCCGAGAGGCCATGCTTTTATTTGCACTAAAGACCTGCGTTTCACGGCAGCCACATTTATGGATCATTTCGTATTAACCAGTGTACAAAGCGCTTTTTGAGGTACAGTATCCACATATCCTTTAGAACCAACAGAGTTTGGTCCACTAACATTAGTAATAACACTGGTGGGGAACACATTACCTCAAGACTGTACAAAGCCTGTCTCTCATTGATACCACAGCGAGATGCCAAGGTCAGAGCAGCCTGGGCTGCCGATATGGAAGAATAACTAACAGACGATATTTGGAAAGGGTGTTGCAAACAAATCAAACTAGTTTCATGCAACCATAGACACAAATTATTACAATTTAAAATACTCAGGAGGGCCTACGTCACACCACAACAGATGGTCAGGATAACTGTCCCAAATGTAATTTGCAGGCGTCATGTTTCCGCCACATGACCTGGACCTGTGGCATAATAAGCACCTACTGGCAGGAAATTCACTGTTTAGTACAACAGATGGTAGGGACACAACTGCCAGCAATACCCCTGATTGCATTGATGGGCTATGTAGAACAGTTACACAAAAGTACACGCAGATTCATAGCAAACGCCATGCTACTGGCAAAACATGAAATACTTATGCGCTGGGTCACTAGGCAGAAACCCAATATCAAAAGCTGGCTTAAGAGCTTGACATATTACAACACCACGAGTGAACTCTATGCAAAATTGCAGCCGCCTTCATTGCGACCCAAGGATATATGGCAACCCTTTAGGGAATATGTACGACCAGCAAGCCACATAAGACACATTACCCGGTCAAGAGGGATGGGGAACAAGCCATGACGCGTAACCTGGGGGGTGAAGTAGCGGGATTTGAAGAAGTTGTGGGTGTATTTAGTGACACACGTAGGGGTGGGACGGGCAACGTGATGGAGGTACGGAAAATCAGGGAAATCATGTAATATGATTCGAAATGTTCACAACCTATGTCAGACAAGGGAATGCAATTATTCATGTATAGTGTTTCCTTATGCTTGTCTCTCCTTTTTTGAAATTCCTTTTTGAACCTGCAAGAAATGTACCTGCAACTATGTATCACAAACTAATGTGTGTTGTTAAATAAAATGACGAAAAAAAAACTAACGGGGAGATCGTTCCATAAGCGAGGGCCGAGATGGTAAAAGGCCTTACCCCCTTGTCGAGATTTTCTAATGCGTGAAACGGAAATCAGGGCTTTGTCTCCTGAACGGAGGGGTCTAAGAGGAACATAGTTTACAAATTTCTCATTGAGATAGCTAGGTCTTAGTCTGTATACAGCTCTATAGGCCATACAACAGATTTTGAAATTATCCCTTTTCCGTATGGGTAGCCAATGTAACTTCTTAAGCAAAGGGGGGGAGGCTGTTCTAGGGGGGACATCGGCCACAAGGCGAGCCACAGTGTTTTGGACCACCTGTAATCTATTTATGTCCCTTTCATTGGCTGAGATCAACAGCGCATTACAGTAGTCTAAGCGGCTTAAAATTAGTGCCTGAATCAAGGTTTTTCTTGACGACAGAGGTGGGAAAGGGAATACTCTTCTGAGCATACTTCAGCTGTGGACGCAGGCTCCGATGGTAGCAGAGACATGGTCTCTCAAGGTGAGTTTTTGGTCCAGGGGGATTCCAAGGTTTTTCACCATTGATTTAGGGCAAGGGGTGGGGCCCAGTTCCTCTGGCAACCACGTAGGAGACAATACCAAGGTGGCATCGCCAAAAAGCATTATCTCTGACTTGGTGGCGTTTAGTTGGAGGAAATTATGTTTCATCCATTCATAAAGAAACAGATTAAAGCAAACAGGTCTTGCATAAAGAAACTTACCATTTCTCTTCTAAACATAGAGCAAATATAGGATGATCTATCAAGGGTCTCTAATTCAGGACCATAGAAGGTGTCAGCATAATTAGACTTCAGACTCTTTAAAAGGAAAGTAAGTGTTTAGTATAAAGTTTCACACTTGCAAGAATAGGGCAACCACAGAGGTCTGTACATCTCAAAGTCTAAAGTGAATCTCTGTCTTCCAAATGTGAGAACACCACTTCATAAGTAACAGGAGATTCAGATACATCCATATCTCCTTTCACACCACCAGAAGCCAATCAAATTGTTGCTCTAGTCAATTTGCATCATCCCTTCAGTTTCCCATTGCATCAAACTGGGACTGCAGTTCTCAACCTTGAACATCTTTTTGTCATTGTACATGATGAACAGAAGGCCTATTTAGACCATTAATTCTCTACTTTCACTGCCAAGTTCTTTCCTCTGGGTTTCGCTATCAGCAGTTTAATACAAACAGTAAGCATTTCTCTAACTAACGAGAATTATTATACACCTGCAAAGAAAGAAAGCGCATGCTGGTCAACAAAATGTATTTCAATTGAGGTCTGTAGTGAGGCTAATTTAGCTATGCATATAAAAACACTACGAATAAATCGTTATACATACACACATGTAACTTGAATAAATGCAAAGCGTGATTAAGAGAGTACATGTTTACATATGCAAATATAACTTGAAGTATAAGTGTAAAAACATATATAAGGAATACAAGCTTACATGTTTAAACTGAATATTAGTGTAGACGTGTAAAAATATCGAATCCACTAATGCACTAAAGAACGAGTTACTTACCTTCGGTAACGATATATCTGGTAGAGACACATTCTAGCCGCAGATTCCTTAACTTAGAATATCCCCAGGCGTCAGACTGGATCCGGAAAATCTTCAGCAGTACCTCTGCGCGCTGGGGGACGACGCCGCATGACTCGGTCCCGACGTCATCTACGGATATGACGTCAATGGAGCCATATAAGTCCCTCCCAGCGCACTGACGTCAGTTTTCTACTGTGAAGCATTTTGGCGCGACAACAATGAGACCCTACCACAAACGTGAGAGTGTGGGAACATTGTGCTAAAAAGGATAAAAAATCTTTGAAACAGCAATGCCAAGAAATCATAGAATGATGAGAAACATCACCATGTATATCAATGAAAGAGTACTTTATACTGTAAGGGACTGAAGGATTGGACAGCAGAGCACTCGAGATACAGTGTTGCAGAAGTGAAGAGCCATGCCCTCAAATGAGGCCAAATGGCATTGGAGATGAATGAGCTGGCCTCCTATATTATGTAGGGCAACCTGAAATCACAGAATGTAACGCACAACAGAACTGGAACAACATAGTAATTGACCACATTTCTGGAACAACAGAGAATGTACAATCATACACCCCATAAATGACCTATTGACTGTAGCACAGTCATATAGACCCTAAAGTAGTGGACCTTAACACAGTCAAGGAGACCCAAACTAATGGTTAAAAAAATAGAAGATGGTGGAAGGGAGGGTATAAGAACATGATCAAGCCCCACACTGGAATAACCAGGGTGGAGGAGCATGAAAGGACATTGAACACACCACCCAATGATGATAATGGGTGGAGAAGCATCAGTTAAAACAGCATGAGAAATCCTACCCAGGAGGGAAGTGAAGCTCCCCTCCGGCAGGAAGACAAAGGCCACCTGTAACGAGGCAAGTGGGTAGAACCCACCCTGAAAAAAGCCCTCATAAAGTGGGAGGAAGGGTGGGCATTAAGGAATCTGCGGCTAGACTGTGTCTCTACCAGATACATTGTTACCGAAGGTAAGTAACTCGTTCATCTGATAGAGACATCTAGCCACGGATTCCTTAACTTAGAATAGATACCAAAGCTATACTCCAGTGGAGGAGGGTCTGCAACTGAAAACCACAAAAGTTCCAAAGAGTACTCATCCATTAATAACATTGACCAAAACACAGTGGGAACCGCAATGCCAGCGTGGCTGAAACCAGACCTATTAAGCTCTGTAAGGGAGCATTAACAAGGGGAGGCAAAGGCACCACAATCCGTCAGAGGACAGTAAGAGACATCTCTTGTCCAGACAGGGACGAAAGGGAAACACATAACCAGAATGGCCAGTGCAGAATGGAAGAAAGTCCTCAAACTTCTGAAAGAAGTTAAACCGAGCACAAGTCCAATGGATCTGCAAGAGACAATGTCCCAGAAAGGAACAAAACAGTATGACAGAGTCAGGGCATACAAACGGAGCATGCGCAACAGTGGATGTCAAAAAAGACATGTGGAGGGATAGCTATCACCATGCAGAGATATACAGAACCATGACTACCAGGAGATGCATGTATGTGGACAACAGAGATACACATTAGCAGACAGTGTGGACTGTGAGAACTACACCACACATAGGTAAAATCCCAATGAAATGTAGCATCCACAGCACATATGCATCGGCAGAAAGAGGGGGGCGCACCACCAGGTAGTCAACTGACCAGCCATACCCCGGGGTAAAATGGTTAATGGGCACTGGCCAGGTCAGGCACACACAAGGCTTGCTCCCAGGAGGGAGAGATAGAGAGCGATAGAGAGAGACAGGATCTGGGACAAAAACCCCAGATACCACAGCAAGGAAAAACCTAGTATGCCTGCCTTCTCGCTGTGTGGATATCCCATGACATATATGCATATAGACATATACGTATAAATGAAATATATTTATTGAAAGACAAGGGAACCCGAAGATTATGCCCTACATAATATAGGAGGCCACACAATTGGTGCCAATGGCACAAATGCGAACCAGAATAGGATATAACACATGTTGAGACACTTAAAAGGCAACATCGTCAGCCCTGTTGGGGAAGGAACCCTGGTCTCCCGCGTGACAGGTGGAGATTTCAACCACCACACTAACCACAAAAAGAGTTAGTAATACACACACATAGAAGTCAGAAAAAAAAATATATATAGGTACAGATACTGCAGAAATGGCATTGAGTATCCTGACGAAGAATACTCCCACTGATAACATCAGCCAGGGCCAGGAACAGGAGTACCTGAGCCCCCGCGCGGCAAGGAGCAGAGGGACAGAGCCCCTACCTGGGAAGTGCAAAGGTTAAAAGGGACACAAGGCAACGTGCAGCAGAGACGTGTCTGGCATGGGCTCTGCTGCCCATAAGCAAAAACCAGACAGGGTCTGATCCATGAAAGAAGACCTAAGCACGTCCCAACACCAGAGAATGAAGAGTAGACAATGCCACAAGAAGAGAACGCAGCCAAGACAGTGGTGCAAGGTGTATCGCAGGTACCCCATGATTGTGAACACACACAATGCATATTCACATATCGTGTCCCTATAGAACAAGGAAAGAAACTACTCCGGAGCGGAACAGGACAACATGCTCACAAGGGACACTTGCGTATGTCTAAGACAGCCAAAGTAGACCAAAAGAGCCCAGCGAAAAGGTGAAGAACCTCTATGGATGCAGTCTGCCTCCATAGAGGTAGAAGAGTGCTATGGACCAACCGTACACCACAACTCATAAGCTCCAGGAGAGAGCCACGCTAATCTTGTGGGTCTCACCAGAGGGGACATCCTACAACAGTAGGAAGAGCGCCGAAGGCAGGAGCCTACAGTATCAATTATATGACAATCCATCAGAGGGACATGAAAACCCATCCTAAGCAGATCTGCAGGAGCCTACGAAGCTTCCTGTGCAAGGAAGAGCAGCTATACAATAGCCACATAGGGTATGTCTTATCCCTGTAAGAAGCCAGGGATACCTCTTGAGAATAGCTCGTAGACAGAGGGCTATCATGAAGCCAGGTCTGCCTGAGAGCCCTCGGAAGAGATGGAAGGAGACGCTCGACCGAGTCCCAAAGGGCAAAAGTATCCCATGCAAACACGCACGACGTGTTCAAAGATCGAAGGGCCGAGCTGGTGGATGCAAAGACATGGCGGCCATACTCCCCCAACCAGCGAGACTCTCTAGTGGGAGGAAGTACCGGGGGAGGGGAGGATGATGGCGAGACAGTTGCTGCCTGGACTACCAGCCATTGAGCCCTAGGATAGAGGGACAAATAGACAGGGTCATCTGGATCTGGGCAATGACGATGTGCAATAGCATGACTCACAGGGTCTCCCGATGAGGGTCTCGCCCAAGTCCCAAGAAGAATGTCATATAATGACTCGCCAAAAGGCAACAAGGGCTCCACCTCCACGTCACTCTGGTAGAGTAGATCCAACAAGGGATCAGAAGGCAGAGAGACTGAGGGCGGCTGCATCTGTAAGATATCCGCAGCTTTGTGAACCCTTCTTGTAAACACTGCACTAGCCTCCGTAGCCATTCTAGGTGGCGACAACAAGCCATCTGTAGGGGACGGTTGTAGGCTAAGCCATCCACCAAAAGGCAGAGTCTCTGCAGCCCGAGGATGACCAAAAGCTGGTCAGTGCCCCATGGGTACCTGCTCCGAGGAGCATCGAAACATCCCTGGGGGTGGTGAACCCTCAGGGGCCTCATCCTCCTCCACCAACAGAGGAACAGCTGGGGACGGCACCGGCATCCACCGACATGGAGGCGGTGTCACTGCCGGAAGGTGTAACACTCCTCGGAGTCGCGGTATTCTCCCAAGTACCACATGCAGATCTCGTGTGGATCCGTCACTGACATCTGCCGTGTACAGGTCTCACACGACTTGAAGCCCTTAGGCATCGCACACTGTTCCCGGACGCTAAAAGGCATCGATATGGGCGGAAAACAAAAACAGGCCAGAGGAACCGCTTCTCCTGGATCAGCATTGGGACGCGGAAAAGAAGGAAAACTGACATCAGGATGCCAGGAGGGACTTATATGGCTCCATTGATGTCATATCTGTGGACGACGTCAAGGTGGAGCCATGGGGCACCGTACCCGGCACACAGAAGTACTGCTGAAGATTCTCCGGATCCAGTCTGATGCCTGGGGATATTCTAAGTTAAGGAATCTGTAGCTATATGTCTCTATCAGATATGCTTCACACACGTTAATGAAGTTAAAACAAACAGTGAATATAATGTCAGTTATATGTATTTAATTGCATTTCTGTGACGAGTAAGGGTGGAGCCTAAATTGCGCTGATCCAGATCTTTGTGTGCCCAGAAATTCTGAGGGGTTTATAATAGCTGTAAGATAACACTGATGCTTAATACAGTATTGTTAGAGTTCTGTTTTTCTATCCAAACATACTTTTGACTCAAAGTAGCACAGAGGATTAATGTGAATGCTGCAAAGTACTTAATATACCATGCAGACCACAGATTTGTATTCTTTGTAGATTGGTAAGATTGCTCCTGCTTCAACACTGATATCTTTTTGTTATTTCCCTTTCATAAATTGCATCCTTTATTATAGCACAGTGATCTATTTACCGGCATGAAGAACCTGTATGCAAACTGAAGTCAGGGGTTTAGATACTTATTGTTTTTTTCTCAATCTGTTGTTATTCTAAGATTGGAAAGAAGAACTAATTTGGGAATTAAGAAAGTCATGGCTCGGGGGCGTGGCTAGCAGCCAACGAGAATGGGCGCAGCCTAAGTGAGCTCCTGTTCTCCGCATACCATCCTGCCGTAATCCTGTGTCATCCACGCAATCAAAAAAGCTGTGGCGGTGTGGCGCCGCACTCCATACCTGTGGGGCTGAAGCAGGTGAATTTTGCAGTCGAACAGTGGCATTTGCGACCCCCCTTTTTCGAGACATGGAGGCGGTGGTAATGGCGGCTCTCTGGTGCTGACGAGAGAGGCTCTGGGCCGGCGGCAGCGAGGTGGTCCTGACATGCCCTGCAGAGCTCGGATGGTGAGGTGAACGGCACCGGACACTTGCTGGGAGCGGTGTAGTACTCAGGCCCAGGCAGCGCATGGAGCCGGGACCTGGGTGGTGAGAGCCAGGTGGCTGGCGCTCCGACTTGAGGTCCCTGCTTGAAGGCCTGGTGATGGTGGCATTTCAGGAGCCTTGTGAGGAGTCGGGCAGACGGCTGTGACAGCGGGGAGGCGGAGACTGGCCCGGAGCTCCGGCAGAAGAAGAGGCGCTGAGGGAGCAGAGGCGCAATGTCAAAAAGTGGTACCCGGATGCAGTAGGAAAGATAGCGTATGGTGGCAGGCGAGATTAAGAGACCCAGAGCGGGTGACGCGGTGGGGCCCACTACGCGAGGTCCCGGCTGGGTGGCCCGCCAGGCCAAGAAACATCAGACGGCGGTTTGCAGATCAAGGGCAGCTGGAGGAAGCAGAAGAGCCAGACCCCATATATTTGAGGTAGGACACGTGTACATGGGCCAGATTTGACTCCTGAGACCCCCGTGCTCAATAAATAGTGGCAAATCGGGGAGCTGGAGAGTGTGACCAGCAGCCAGTCTGAGGACGCGGTGACTCTCCACGGTGAGGTAGGACGTCCTCCTGGTGGGGGCAATTGTGACCTGTACACCCTGGGGCTGGAACCTTTACCCCGGAGCCGGTAGATGGAACCCATGCGTATGCAATTTAGAAGCCCCACCGGCGAATCCTGAAAGAAGCACTGGTAGCGCTCGTGAATAGGACGGGGTGAGCGCAGTGGTGGCTAATTTGACCTGACGTTTCAGTGCGGTGGGAAGTCAATTTCGGCCCTTATTGGTCCTGGGAGTACCTTCACGGAAGAGGTAGTTGCCCCCTGGTGGGCATCCTGCTGTGATCGGGGCTGGAGCTGAAGCGGCAGTGGCGAGACCAGGATGTCTCTGGGGCCCAAACTAACTTAGAGTGAGTTATAAACGGACTTGCCCTAGACCCCAAAGAGGTGTTGATCCAGAGTTGGCGGTCTTCCTTAGTTGGGACGCTTGAAGCCGGTTGGGAGAAGGAAGCAGAGGCCTCTAAAAATCTGCACAGACGGGTGAAGAGGCCGCCTACCCGATAACGTAGATGGCAGGTGCGATCCTGAGTAGCCCTGAGATCTTCCTAGCCCTCGGGAAGATGTCGCTTTGCATATATTGCGACGGGGGGTATGGGCCCTAAAGCGAACGCCCAGAAACAACTGGCCAAATTTGCTTGGTCTAAGGCCGGGGATAAGGGTGAGCCACAACAAATGGGGAAGGATGAAGGGCCAAATGTCCTTGAAGCAGGGCCCGGAGCCGACACTGCATGATGTTATGGCGGCGATTAGTGGAGTACGCACCTCACTGGACTCAGTTACGATGGAGGTCTCTCTCATCAGAGCAGACTTTAGAAAGATGGACGACATGGTGAAGGAACTGAAAATTGCAACTAGGTCACTGCAAACGGATACGTCAGAGCTCCAAACGCAGATGGTCGAGCTGCGAAAGAAACAGGAGCGAATGGCACAGCAACTGGACGATTATGAAGGCCGCGCCTGTCGTAACAATATACCCATTTTAGGGGTTCTGGAACGAACAGATGGGCCTGCCGCGGACCTATATGTGGAAGACCTCATCACCACGCATCTCAAACCCAAGACGCTTTCCAGCTATTTCTCAATCAAGAGGGCTCACAGGGTGCCGGGCGGTAGGCCCAAACCAGGAGCCCCCCCGAGGCCCCTGACAGCTTGAGTATTTAACTTTCGAGACTGAGACATTATCCTACAGACGGCGAGATCCTTTCCCACTTTGAAAGTTGATAACTATGAAGTCGCCTTCTTCCCAGACTTCGCGGCCAAGGTTCAGGCCCAACGCCGAAGTTTTCAGGCGGTAAAAAGAGAACTTCGCGACCGTGAAGTGAAGTATGCCATTCTGTTTCCGGCGAAGCTGAGAGTGGAATCGGATGGCAAAACGTGGTTCGTTGAGTCGCCGGACGAAGCGTGGGACTGGATGGAAGGATGGAGTAAAGCTGGTAGCCAAAGAAGAGACCGTGCTGGCAGATCAGGCCAGCAAAGGAGTGGCCACACAGAGACCCTGGGAAACGGCTCGGCGGACAGAGGAGATCCAGCTACGGAGCAGGAATAGGATAAACATTGTGAAGAGTTGACGGCGTTGGAACCCGCTCGCAGAACACAGGTGTGGTGGGGAAGGAACATGGTTCCAGCTGCGTCCTTATAATGGACACTGATGGTGGACGCTGGCAATCTGGTAGGTATTGGGGCCTAACTGACAGGATCTACCCAAGAATTAAGTGACTACATAAAGTGGATGGCAGGACTCATAAATTGTGATATGTATATGCGGGGGAGGGACTGACTGACCCCGTGCATTTTCAGCATTCTAGGGGGGGAGAGAGGCACTCTGTCATGTTTGGGTGTGGGTAGTTTCAAATCCACAGACAGGGGGGCAGGGATGGGGGGAATGAGAGGAAAGGGGAGTGTTTTTGCGATAAGATAAATTGTAAATGTATTGTTTTGTTATGTAATTATATTCAGGCTGGTTTCAGGAGTGACAGACACAGATATGACAGAATTGCTCTTGCTTGCATGACATGTCATGACATATTTGCCGTACTGTTGACCTATCAGGTTGTGGATACTAGCATGCTGTAGGATGGGGGTTGATAGGGAACTAGTGCTCTCTGTCCTATCTTGGAATGTTAACGGACTGGGTGACAAAATAAAGAGGGGTTTTGTCCAGCAATATCTAAAGAGACAGTCCCTGGATCTTGTGCTGCTGCAGGAAACCCACCTTGTGGGGAATAAAAGCAAGGTCCTAAATAGATGGGGTTACAAGCTCCTGGTCCACGCTGACTATACAACTGGATCTAGGGGTACGTGTATCCTAGTAAAAAAGGACACGCCCCTGATTGTACACAAGATATGGGCTGACCCGGGGGGCGGTTTGCTGTGGCCGAAGCCGAATGGGACGGGAGAGCTCTTAATGTGGTTTCTGTTTACCTGCCACCGGCACTAGGTAAGGTGGCCCTGGCAGACCTTGGTATAGTGTTGACCGAACTCCCTGATGGTACCTTGATAATGGGTGGGGATTACAATATGACTATGGATTACGCAATTGACAGATACCCACAAAGACAGGGGGCCAGACCAAATTACCTTACGGCAGAATTCACAGCGGCAATAGGCCTCTTAGATGTGGGGCGGGAGTTACAATTAGTAGATTCTAAATATACGTACTTCTCTAGTGTACACAGCAGTCTTTCTCACATTGACTACTTCCTAACATACACGGCCTCCTTAGGTAGCTTTAGGCACCCTCGGACCTTTAGACCATTCCCCTGTTGGGATTGAGTTCACTCACCGGGAGCAACAGGCACAGAGTACTATAGTTATTAGTCCATGGCTGTTGAAAATACCTGATATTAAAGCCGAACTATGTAAACAAACTGGAAACTATCTGGCTGAGAATTTGGGATTGGTGGACTCTGCCCAAATTATATGGGAGGCATATAAGGTGGTCTTAAAGGGACACACCTTGTCACTGAAGCACAAGTTACTTACCTTCAGTAACGATATATCTGTAAGAAACTGTCGCGATCCTACAGGCCATTAGGTCCCGACTGCGCTGCAGGCAGGGACTACAGAGAAACAAACATGGGTGTTCTCTGAACTACAGGTCCCAGCATGCCACGGGGGCCCATTCTGCAGGAAGACAGCTTCCCGGGGGATCCCGCCTATTGTATAAGCACTTCCGGGGCGGGGGCAAAGTGCTTGTCAATCAATCCAGGTCGTTTGACAAGCGGACTCTTTCCTTCCCGCTGGATTTCATTCCCGACTCCTTCTAGACACGCCGTTAGAGGACTTCAAAAGACTCCTCAACCTGTCCCGTAATTCACCGCGTTTTCATACGCATTGCTGTCAGGAGCACACAGACTCTCGCCGGAGCTGAAGGCGACCGGCGGCAGTATCCCGAAGGTTGAGGGAACGCCTACCGGCTGGAGGCGTCAGGTATTTCGGTTCTCGAGACATTCAGAAGCTGAGACACGCTTCAAGCCCTGCCTCATGTACTTGTTTCTTTTTTCAGGATTATTTAGTGTCGAGACACTTTACAGAAGCGGGACTCGCTTCATTTTCGTGTTTGCAGGTTTTCATTGAACATTGTACTGGCGCATTATTCTTTCGATACGCGCTACTTGGGTGCCACGTAAATTTCCCTGCAATTCCCACCGGTGACTTTGAACCGGCTGGGGCTGTGTTCTGAACCTTGAGCTGTGAGACAACAGCTACCCACTTTGAGATGCCGGCTCAGTGTTGTGCAAGTAAACAGCATTGGAGGGCTACCTATATCGCCTATAGGAGAACCAGAAGACCTATTGGGCTTTATTAGTCCTCAACAGTGGCAATTAATAGTTGGGGCCTTGGTGCACATATTGGTAATTATCTAGATTACTCCAGTGAAAATAACATAGAGAGATTGTGTTTGTACCAGTACTCCTCATATGTGTTTTTACTCTTTTCTTTTGTGTTGCATGCAGATTGCCAGCAGTTCTCCTAGACCAGACCTAAGAAGTCAGGAAATCTTGGCAGTAGTTTATTGTTTTGTCCCCTTCCCTTTTCCCCGGGGTGTTATTTTCCGTAGTTGTGTGTCACTCACACTGTGGAGGGTAGGGCTCAGGAGAGGAGGGAGGATTCTCTGCACGACATCGTTCCTGCTGGCTGCTAGGCAGAGGTTAGTGGCGAATTCATTCATTTTTGTGCTGCTGACAACCATGACGGATTGTCAAGCCTAAGATTGACGCCCGGCCCGAACGATGGATACCAACGTTGTGTTGGGCTCACTGATGGAGAGCTTGGCAGCTCTGCAGCAGGAGGTGCAAACTTCACGCTTAGAGAATCAAGAGTTGAGGAAAGAAATGGGCACGATGCGTAGAGAAGTCGCGGGTCTGTCGTCCAATCCTTACATTAGAGAGGCTACGCTTCCTCCACCAGTTCAAGCTGCGCACGCTCCACCTCCAGTCACTACACAAGGGGGTGGGTTTTTTGCGGCCTCCTCTAGTCCCACCACTGCCTCTGACTCTGTTCCCACCGTTCATGTGATCCAGAATACAGGAATCCTTTTGGCCTCCCCTGAACGCTTCTATGGTGACCCCAAGAAATTCGAGACATTCCTATATCAATGTAGACAGCACTTTCTGTGCAAGCCACGGTGTTCCAGAATGATGAGGCAAAAACCGCTTTTATGATGTCTTATATGGGTGGAAACGCAGCCAGTTGCACCATTCCGTTAATGGAAAAGAAGGACCCTAGATTACACTGCTTTACGGATTTCTGTTTGGAAATGAGGAAATTATTTGATAGAAAATCACATATGATGTCCCTGGATAGGGAACTTCTTACTCTTCGCCAAGGGTCTCAAGACCTGTTGTCTTATATCACCTCATTTAATCGCCTTGTCGTGGAGAACGATTGGCCCCAGCAGAAGCGAACCACGTTGTTATACCAGGGATTGAGGGGAGAAATAAAGGACGTCCTTTCTCAGGTGGTACAGCTACCCTCTACGTGCGAAGAAATGATTGATCTTACAGTCCAACTAGACCACCGGCTACAAGAGCGAAAAGGGGATCGAAATAGAGGAGAAATGCGTCCTCTATATTCTAGACCTAGACCTCCTCCCGAGGATCATCCTAAGGCAGTGGAAGGAGCTGAACGGATACAGCTAGGTGGTATCCGAGGCCCCCTCACCACAGAGGAACGAGAAAAACGAAGGAAAATGAAGCTGTGTTTGTACTGCGGGAAAGGAGGGCACTTCATACGTGAATGTCGTGCCAGGGCACAACTCCCAGAACGCACTTCTGCTTCGAGGGCGTTGGTCACAGCCGGAAACAAGGGGTCTTCGGAAAACTAATGAGCCCGAGTCAGATAGGGATCGCTGATTCGGACGGACGACGTGCATCGATCTCATCCATCATTGCCAACACCTCCCAACCTGGAATGTTGGAGTTTCTCTGAGGGTGGATGAGTCTAACATCATTGAGGCAGAAGCATTACTGGACTCTGGTGCAACAGGGAATTATATTGATGAAAGATATGCCAAGAACATCGGGATATCATGGGAAACGAAGAAACAACCCAACAGTGAAGGCAGTTGATAGAACGTCATTGACATCCGGACCTGTCACGTGTCATACCATCCCCCTCCTGATGCTGTTTGGTAAGGATCATTATGAGTACATCCAATTTGATCTGATAGACGCACCTCAGTTCCGTCTCATCCTTGGAATGCCATGGCTGACCCTGCACGACCCTGTGGTGAGTTGGGCAGCTCGCACAGTCTCCTTAAATTCTGACTATTGTAAGAAGTTTTGTACCCAGACGACTACCTTACCGGAGAAGAAGTCCGAGACACAGGCGTGCCTATTGGCTAACGCGTGTCTTCTTGAATCCAGTGACAAAACGACCATGCTGCCTGAAGTCTACAATGAATACTACGCTCTTTTTGATAAACAAAAAGCAACCCAACTGCCACCCCATCGGGTCTACGACTGTTGCATCGAACTGATACCAGGTGCAGACATACCATGTAGCCGAGTGTACGCTCTGACAGAACCCGAAACAAAATACCTCAAAAACTATCTCGAGGAGAACTTGGCGTCCGGCTTCATCACGCATTCCACTTCCCCTGCCTCGTCACCTCTTTTTTTATCCCAAAGAAGGACTGCAGCGAGCTGAGACCCTGTATTGACTTTAAAGCCATAAATCGAGTGACCGTTAAAAAACGGTACCCTCTTCCTTTGATTCCTGTGCTACTGGACCAGCTCAAGGGCGCTCGTTATTTTACCAAGTTGGATCTGAGGGGTGCTTATCACCTGGTCCGCGTAAAAAACGGTGATGAATGAAAGACTGCCTTACGTTCCAAATTCGGTCTTTTTGAATACAGGGTAATGCCCTTTGGGCTTTGCAACGCCCCGGCAGCCTTCCAATACTTCATGGACGAGGTTCTTCGGGGATTCCTGGACACATGTTGTGTAGTCTATATAGACTGCTGGGAGCTCACCCTCTAGAGTCCCTAGGGTTTCGGGAAATTTTTATCAACTGTATTACTGTTGTAGTCCCCCTTTTTTTTTATTCAATTCAATGGAAAATGAAAAATAAACACTGAGGTTTATCAAATAAATTTAGTAATGCGTTAAATCAACAGATGTAATCAGAACAATTACCAATATACTGAACATGTCAACAACATGCATGTATCAAAAGGTGTGTAAACATTTATCTCATGTTAAATCACTGTGCGCTGTACAAGCATAAAACGAATCAACTAAACAGAAAGAAATTTCCCATGCATTTCGGGTCTAATACAACCCTTCTTCAGGGGAATGCAAAACATAACAATTATAATTTGTAGGATCTTGATTTTTCTGATGATTTTCACGTCAGTTCCGTCTTCGGGCACTGAAAAGTCAAATTGCTTAACGTTATTGATAAGTGTATGTACATGGTTGATTTTTAGGTTTAACACTACTCTCCAAGATGTGAGATTAGAAAATAACTGTCGTCGAGATGATTTGAGAATCGTGCAACAAAAGTCCGCCACCAAAAAAAAACCTATTGATACACCCTCGCTAACTGTGAATTTACTATAGAAGCAAATACCTATGCGGTATATATGAATGATCTGTCTCAATATTAATCGTGTCCAGTGATAACCAATGACTATCGGAAGATTTTGAAGAAACCGTGCACCTCAATGTACCAGCGTGGCAAACTGTCACTTACCCTGTCCTTAAAACTGTAAGGCTCAACCGTATCTGGTTCCTGTGATTACTGGTAATAGTGGTAACCCCGTCTGCAGACAACAATTAAAAGCCCGAGTTCATGGCTGAACTAGTGGACCTGCTGGAAACACTAATCACTTGCAGAGTACAAACAACGTCTGTTATGGATTACCTAGTCTGAGTGGCGGGTTAACCGCTTACTGGAGTCGCCTTGCCACGGTAGTTCTCTAATTTTCAAAGCACTCGAGCTTAAAGAAAAATTGAAAAATCATCTCAGTACTCCCGCCGCGAACTAATCATAAATGTTTAAAACTAAGCCGTTGTACCAAGACGTCTACCTCATCCGCACGGCGTGCGTTGACCCTTGACCTGTCAATCACTTCCGGTCTCAACATCCGGTCCAACACTGTTGCCTGATCTTATACGAGCATATGAATTGAATCAAGTAACTTTACTCGATGAGCTAACAGAAAAGGTTGCATTATCCCTGACTCTTCATACTGTAGCCACTCTGGTGGTGTTTCGACTGGTATGCATATTTAAACGTGTTAAAACAAATCAAGGTGTGAAAATCAGGGTTCAAGAGACGTTTAGACAGGTAAAAAGTGAAAATAAATTAAAGATGAAACTGGATAAGAAACAAAGACGAGTGGGAGTAGTGTTAATCCCGTACAATAATTTCATAAAGGGCTAAATTGCTCACATTATTTTCAGCTTGATAAGTACTCGACTGCAGGAGGAGGGAGATGTACAATACCCATTACCTCTTTATCAAAAGAATATCCATCGTCATGAATCAAACATGAAAATGCTCGTCTGAACATTATAACAGATGTTACAACTCTTTAAAACTCATAACATAATATAAAGTTATCAGTACACATTAAAGTTCTTAAAGGTGCAGTGCACAAATAGAGTGATATACTGTGAATTTCAACAATTGTATAGATCTCTATATAAAGCATAACATTTCATACTGGTCATTAAGCCCACCCGGAGTCAGGGTACCTAGTTTTTTAATCCAAAATGTCTCTCTGCGTGCTAATCCATTGTTGTGATCTATACCTGTGTGTTTTTCTACTAGTTCCAACACTGTGAATCTTAGTTGCGGTATGGTGTGTGACTCCTTTATCCAATGGGTCGCTAAGCTCGATGTAGAAGATCTGTTACGTATCGTGCTCTTATGCTCGATAATTCGAGTCTTAATTTTTCCGGAAGTCCTGCCTACATACACTAATCCACAGGGGCAAAGAATAGCATAAATCACCCCTGTGGTATTACAATCAGCGCTGTGTTTAAAGTTAATGTCTTTGCCAGAGTGTGGATGCGCAAACTTTTTACTCACTATGACTGAGGCATTTCAGCTGTGCATTCCCAAAAGGCTGCTGAGATCTGCTAACACTTGCCTCCTACCAGTACCTCGCACAAGAACGGCAACTTGGGGAGACAGACGCTTTCTGGTTGCCACACCAAAACTTTGGAATCTTCTACCACTAAGTATCAAAAACGCCCCCAATTTGATGAGCTTCCGGAGGCTCTTAAAGACATGGTTGTTCAATCAGTGAACTCTATTGTTGCAGTCCTGCTAGCCCACATATGCGCCGAGACACCTCAGGGTAATTGTTGCGCAATAAAAATCTCAAAAATAAATAAATAAAATAAATATGACATTATTACATTGACCCCAGTTGTGACATTTTCTCATCCCCCTGAAGTCTGTTGTGTCGATTGTCTGTGGATGCTTCAATATTTCCCTGATATTTTTAGCGCGAGTGTGTGCTACAATGGGAAAGTTCCTGAAAATGTTTGCAAAGTCTGGTTCATTAGCTATCATTTCCCAACGTTTCCTGAGAATTTGTTTAATTCTCTGTGATTGTGTAGAATGTTTCATCACGAACACTCAGTTTGGGATTTTTGTACTTTCTGTAACATTCTTGATCTATCCATCTTTGCTACCTTTTTGACAGAGTCTTCCAATATAGTCACTGGGTAACCCCTTTCCATGTATCTCTCAACCTGCGCTTTTATCGGAGTGTCACATTGTGTTGAATCTGAAGTTATCCTTTTGATTCTGATTAACTGTGAGGTGGGTAAATGATTCTTCAAGTTCCTTGGGTGTGCACTCGTGTAATGTGGCGCATTGTTGACATCTGTGGATTTTCGGAAAACCGAAGTCGAGATTCCTTCGTGAGTTTTACAGATTTCTATATCCAAGAAATGTATCTTCTGATCCTGGATATCTGAAGTAAATTGAATTTTAGTGTTCTGTTCATTGAGTTCTTTGATTCTTTCTTCCAAGTCTAGTTTACTGCCACGCCAGATGATCAAGATGTCATCTATGAATCTCAAAAATAACAACAAATTGTCTGTCCACTTGGGGTCTGTTAGAATAAATTGTTGTTCAAAATACGCCATGAAGGTATTCGCGTATGCTGGGGCCCCCGAGAAGCCCATGGATGTACCTGTTCTCTGCAGAAAGAACTGTGATTTCCATGTGATGTAGCTGTGGTACAATGAAAAGTGTAGGAGTTCTAACAAGAAGACACTTAGTTGTTGGTCCAATTCAGATTGTAAGAGTCTCCATTCCATAGCTTCTAATCCTTCCTCGTGTGCAATCGACGTATATAGTGCCACCACATCAATGGTGCAAAATAGTGTGGTTTCGTTGATTAGGTCATTAACTTCTGCCAACTTTAGCAAGCAGTCAGTGGTGTCCTTCAAATAGGTATTCCACGATTGTACAAGTGGTTGCAAATAGTGATCAATAAAGCGTCCAATTGGTTCATGAATAGAACCACATCCTGCCACGATGGGTCTAAATGGTGGGTTATTAACACACTTGTGAATTTTGGGTAGCATATATATATGCGGAACTTGTGGTGTAGCCGTTCTCAGAAATTTCTCAGTATTAGCATTGATGGTTCCCATATTTGCGGCTTTGGTGATAATTGCATCTAGGTGTTTACCGAATTCTTGAGTGGGGTCTTGATCGAGTTGGATGTATGTTTCACCATCCAAGACATGCTCATTCACTTTGCTCTCATAAAATGTTGTGTCCATCATGACTAGCGCACCGCCTTTATCAGCCAGGTGAAATGTGATGGATGTATCCTGTTTCAAATCATTCAAAATTCTCTTTTCTTTTTTGGATAAATTCTGTTTCTTCGGTATCTGATATTTGATGGTGTCTAAGTCTTTTCTCACAAGAGTTTCGAAATTGTCCAATATTTTATGTGAGATTGGGGACATAAATTTGTTTTTGGGTTTAAATTTGTCTGGTGGTCGTATCGCTCCATTCATGTTAGTGGTGGAGAAGAACCATTTAAGTCGTAGTTTGCGTAAAAATTTGAAAAGGGCGATTTCTGTTTCTAATCCATTTGATATGTACGTGGGAACAAACGAGGTCCCCTTGTTTAATACATTCTCCTCTTCAGGTTTCAACTCCCTTTTGGATATATTGACTACTAGGTTACTCTTTGTGTTGTTACCCTTTGTGGTCGTCCGCTCTCTGGAACTTTTTTTGTGGCCTTGTCCCCTCCGGACCCGTTTGGTCTTGGTTCCATTGTTTGATCTGGTGGGTGGGCTGACGACTGCCCTTCTGCTAAAAAAGACGGTTTCACACTTCTTGGTGGACCAGAAATTGATATTTCACTTAAGTCCACTGATCCTGGAACCGGTACCGGTGCCCGTTGCAGTGAAAGATCTTCATCTGGTACTATACTTTCTTCTGATGAGGTATTCTTTGAGGTTTTGGTAAAAAATCTCTTCTGTGCAGTGGACCTCATCCAACTTATAATCTATTGTATCTCTACGAAATGTTCTTATCTTGCGGTCATGAACCTCTTTTGCATGAGCGTCCAGTCTGGTGTTGATGTCCTCCAATACCTTCGTCCAATTGTCTTCTGGCAAGTTACTTGATAATTCTTGTTGAAGTTTGAAAATATCCTCTTTTAAGTGAAAGAATGAATGAATGAAAATGCATTTATACAGCGCGATTGCTGCCCTGGGGCGTCCAAGCGCTAGGGAACCAGAGGAGGGTGTAGTGAGGCTGACAGAGACTAGGAGGAGGGGAAGGGGGCTGAAAGATTACGGGGATATGAACAGATGGGTTTTAAGTTGCTTGCGGAAGGAGGCAAGGTTGGGGTTAGATCTTAGATGAAGGGGAAGGGAGTTCCAGATTTTTGAGGCGTTGAAGGTGAACATTCTTCCGCCTGCTCTAGACCTTTTAATTCTGGGGACTGTTGCCATAAAAGCCTGACTAGAGCGTAGTTCTCTGCCTGGGTGGTATTGGCTAACTAGGCTGCGCATGATTTTTGGGCCCGCGTCCCAAAAGGCCTGATGAGCAATACACATTGCTTTGAAGATGACTCTTTTACGTACTGGTAACCAGTGGAGGCTAGTCAGTGCCTCTCTAACTGGGGTTCTTCGTGGAATTTGCAGTAGGGTACGGGCCGCACAGTTCTGCACCAGTTGCAATCTATTCAATGTGTACTCTGGGGCTCCCAGATAAAGGACGTTATTAGAGTCCAGGCGTGATTGTATTATGCCCTGAATAGCTGTTTGTTTAGCCTCCATTGGGAGCAAGGGGAGGACCTTCTTCAGTGTTCGAAGGAGTCCAAAGCAGGTGGCAGAGAGCTTTGTGGCCTGAGTATTAAGAGTAAGATTCCTGTCCAGCCATACCCCCAGGCTTTTGATGTTATCTTTCGGAACCGGGGGGGGGCCTAGACAGGTGGGCCATAATGATTTGAAGAGGGACGGATCGGCCGGGCCCAACAGCATGAGCTCCGTTTTGTCCCCATTCAGCTTTAATGAGGACAGCGTCATCCAGGACTTCACCTCCTCCAGACATTTGGTTAGACCCCCCGATGGAGGGTGTTGGGCTTCCTGTGCTAAGGAGACCACCAGCTGTGTGTCGTCCGCATAGGAAATGATCTTAACTCCGTACGGACGAACTACCTCAGCCAGTGGCCTCATATAGATATTGAAAAGCGCAGGGCTTAGAGAGGAGCCCTGGGGGACTCCACACTTCAGGGGTATGCTGGAGGAGACAGCTTGTCCGTCAAACACCTGGAACGACCTATTGCTTAGGAAGGATTTTATCCAGAGCCAGGCCTTGTCCACGATGCCGACGTTTGATATACGGTTCAGTAAGGTGTTATGACTGACCGTGTCAAATGCCGCACTAAGATCAAGGAGGACCACTGCCACTGATCCTCCTTGCTCGATGATTTTCCTGGACTCCTCGACGACCATAAGGAGGGCAGACTCTGTCCCATGCTTAGGTCTGAATCCTGTCTGGGTAGGGTCTAACAGCTGATTGCTTTCCAAATAGTTGACCAATTGGAGATTGATGTATTTCTCCGCAATTTTGCTCACCCAGGGGAGTAGTGAGATCGGGAGATAGTTGGCAAAGTCCGAGGGATCTAGATGAGGCTTTTTTATTAGTGCTCGGACCATTGCCCGTTTCCAGGCGGGAGGGACAGTGGCAGAGTCAATAGATGCATTCACGAGATTCTTGATGATGG